>NW_026859935.1:0-84270 GCF_026571515.1 Ruditapes philippinarum
GGAAATACGTATGAGTACGTCCTAGATTTTGAGAAATAGATTAGAACAAACATGCAAGATTGCTAGAGAGAATCTCAGCAACTCACAAGAAGAGTATAAACATCATTTATGATAAGAAAACACGACCATGAAGTCTTAAGAAAGGAGACAAAGTTTTATTGCTCCTGCCTTCAACACACAATAAACTGATGTTACAATGAAAGGTCCATTTGTTGTAAGTGAAGCAGTTAACAAGTTTGACTACAAAGTAAAAGTAGGTGATAGAATTGAAATGTTACCACATAAATCTTCTGAAGAAATATGAAGAAAGAGAAGATAGAATTTATGCGAGTGTAGCTTTAATAGAAGCCGAAAATAATGATGATAATGGGGTTGTTTGATGATGAAAATCTTTTAGAACTAGTAGACACACAGAGTGAAGAGACGCTACAGAGATGTTAATGTTAATGATCAATTAACACTTGAACAAAAATCAGAAGTAAAATGCGTTGCTTCAAGAATTTGAGGATATTTATACTGATATTCCCGGAACTACAGATCTTGAATCTCACAAGATTGAAGTTGAGTGACGAAACACCAATTCGTGTTAGACAATATACGATACCATATTGCAAAACGGACAGCGGGTAGAGGATGAAAATTAAGAAAATGCTTGAATGTGGTATCATTGAACCAGCAAATTTTGATTATAATTCACCAATTGTTTTGGTGAAGAAAAAAGGATAATACAAACCGCTTTTGTATTGACTTCAGACGACTCATCTCTGTAACAAAGTTTGATACAGAACCAATGGGTAATGTTGAGGATGTGATGGCAAAGCTAAAAGAAGATAAGTTCTTCACAAAAATTGATTTGACGAAAGGTTTTTGGCAAATACCAATTGAAGCAAAATCAAGACATCTAACAGCATTTTCTACAACAGAAGGTAGTTACCAGTTTATCCATGAACTATAAACTGTCTAACTGGACACGTGGTAATGTTTATTTATTTACCCATAAACTGTCAAAATTTATACACGTGACTATATTTGTTTACATGTTGAACGTATTCAGCCAATCAGATCTTTGCTATTTTTATATCGTGTATATGGATTTTCCAGATATGAAACAAATAAGCGTGGAAATCGTCACATTCTTTGTCACATAAATAGTTTCTTTTTTGGGTGTTATTTTAGCCTTCGCGTACAAAATTATAGAAATTTCATTTCTTTTTGAATATACTAACTTGGAAGTTTGACAAACAGGCCAAATACAAACTTATTTTTTGGTTTAAGTAGATTTAATAATGTAAATGATTATATACATATTTCTTATTTTTGTTGTTGTTATTGTTCTTAATTCTATTTTTCTTTGCGTTAATTGAAATGAGAAATTTATCTTCCTTAAAAAAACTATTCCTTAGATGAAATCGACTTTTGACTACTTTCTTGCCTTCATTTTTTAATTATCACTTTTCAGTATTTCTGATCGATTGAATACAGTTTATTTATCTTGGCCTATGGTTAAAATATACACACAGTATAATAATTACTGACCTGTAACAGTGGCGACCTTAGTTGTATTACATACGGGTACATTTGATTTCTCGCTGCTATAATTATATATGTACAACAGTGTGTTTATTATTTTTTTAAGCAGTATTTTTTGGTGTGTGTTTCTATCTGTTTTTGTTTTTTAACAACTTTACCAGTTTAAATTGATTTTCTGTGACTTAATTTTTCCTCAGTATAAACTTTAAAGTGAACTACAGGTAACACTATCTAAACTTATTTATAAGAGTATTCCCAATAAATTAATGAAGAAATCAAATATCAATCCTATCAATTAAAAATACAAATTATTAGAAAAAGTACTATTAATAAATAATCAAGGTTAATGCCACATTTCCATTCCAATATCTATGTTCATTTATGTTTATTTGATGTTAACTTATTTTTTTGTATTTTTCTATTGCCATGTATTTTTTGCCACTATACTTTTGCCACTGTCCAACCTTGATTTAGTAATTATTGACAAGCATACCTCATTGATGCTCGCCAATTATTATTCTTATGACTTATACCCATATGGGTAATGATATTATGTCTTGGCGAGCATCAATAGGATCTTTCAATAATAGTCAGCAGTCTATGAATGTATATATTTTCAAGTCTTCAAAAATGTCAACGATTATCTTATGTTCGTTATTGTTGTGTGTGTTTAACTTTTTTTCATCAACGGAAAAACACCTCGAACTGTTTTTAAATTTTTCTTCATCTTTTTATTTTAACTGGAAAAACAAAATACACTCATATTCTTATTGTTTTGTTAAAATGGTAACTAATATAACACATGTTTATAGAATAATGTATTTGCTATACATTATTTACCTAATTATTATGTCTGGCGATGTTGAATTAAACCCGGGACCAATCGTTAATAAAGAAAACTGCCTTTCCATTTTTCATCAAAATATTAGAAGCATAAGAAACAAACTGGACTATATAAAAGAAAATTTTTCAGATATGGATATTTTGTGTTTTACTGAAACTAAGCTAGATGCATTTTTTTTAGACAGTAATTTACAACTTTCGGGTTTTGACCATTTCTATTGTAAAGATTCAACGTGCCATTCTGGAAGTTTGCTTGTTTATGTTTCTTCTTTCATAAGACCAAGACGACTATTTAACTTAGAATATCTTCTTCCTGAATCTATTTGGATCGAATTCAAAGATAAAAATCAATCTTACCTATTATGCACAATATATAGGCCTGCCCATTATAAGGTTGACTTTTGGGATAAATTAAATAATTGTTTAGACAAAGCGTTAGAACATAACCAGCGTTTAATAATGGTAGGGGATATAAATGAAAATTAATACAGCAAATCATAAATTTAAAGATGTTCTTTTAGTAAATAATATGATTTACATTATTGAATGCACAACACGAATTACTCCAAATACGCAAACACTGCTCGATCCAATTGCCATAACAAATAATATCCATGTTTTTGACTCTGTTAGCGAAATCAGCGATCATTTAGGAACATATATTTATTTATCGGTAGAATTTGATTCAAACAAACCTTTTAAAAGAAAAATTTGGAATTATAAAAAAGCTGACTTTGTAAAATTAAATTCATTGATAAGAAATACAGACTGGTCCTTTATTCAAAACAGTAATGTTAATGAGGCGTGCAGTTTATTCACGGACAAATTTTTATATCTAGCGAAACAATGCATTCCATCATATTATGCACTTATAAGGCCGAATGATAAACCTTGGTTTAACAGTAGTATACGAAAAAGTTTAAGACAAAGAGATAGGCTCTTTCATAAAGCATTAAATAGTAATAAAGCTTCTGATTGGATAAAATATAAGCACTCTCGAAATCAAGTAAATAATATGAAAAAAAATGCTAAAGAGATATTTTATAATAATTTAGAATTTTCATTGCACGATATGAGCAGTTCTAATCCTCGTGAATACTGGAAAATAGTTAAAATGCTAGTTAAAGATAATACAAATGATAATGAAATCATACCTCCTCTTAAAAATTGTAACAATACTTTCTCCGTATCTGATATAGATAAGGCAAATACTTTAAATGAGTTTTTTAGTTCAATATCATGTGTTGATGATACAAATATAAAACTTCCACTATTTACTTTTAAAACTAATTCACGTCTTGAAGATTTTATAATTAATGAACAAGAGATTAAGGATACCTTATTGAATCTTGTCACCAATAAAGCTTCCGGCCCAGATGAAATCAGCCATAAAATGTTAAAGGAAACATCAGAATCTTTGTGTGTTCCACTTTGTTTACTTTTTAATCTCTCATTAAATGAAGGAATATATCCCGATAAATGGAAACTAGCTCATGTAATGCCACTTTTTTAAAAAAGGGAATAAGGACGAACCATCAAACTATAGACCGATTTCTTTGATAAGCTGTGTTGGAAAAGTGATGGAACGTATTATATTTAAACATATGTATAACTATTTTCATATTAACTCATTACTATTTCAAAATCAATCTGGATTTTTGCCAGGTCACTCAACTGTTTACCAGCTTATTGATATTTATAATCAAATTTGTAAAGCTTTTGACAACAAAGAATCAACATGTATTATATTTTGCGATATCTCAAAAGCGTTTGATCGAGTTTGGCATAAAGGTCTTATCTTCACATTAAAACAGTATGGAATTCTAGGAAAATTGATCTCATGGTTAAACAACTATCTTTATAATAGGTCTCAGAAAGTTTTTGTGTCTTCCTCTTTCTCTAATACTACAACATTACTTGGAGGAGTCCCCCAGGGATCCGTCCTTGGTCCTCTTTTATTTTTAATCTATGTTAATGACATTGCCGAATCCCTTCTAAGTGTAACTAGACTTTTTGCCGACGACAGTTCGTTGGCAGTCTCATCTAAAGATGTCTCGTATATGGAAGAAATTCTTAATAAAGACCTTATCACAATTACATCATGGTCTAAACAATGGCTTGTTAATTTCAATCCAGCAAAAACTGAGGTCATGTTCTTTTCATTTTGTAATCGAAATAAACCGAATCTTTTTTTTCAATAATGTACAGCTTAAGTATGTAGACCACCATAAGCATTTAGGGGTAACATTCAGTCAAGATGGGTCATTGGCATGAACATATATCTATTATAGTATCCAAAGCTGCAAGAATTCTTGGTTCAATGAAAATGCTAAAATTCAAGGTAAAAAGAAATACTCTAAATAACATTTAAATATCTTATTTACGTCCACATTTAGAAAATGCATCTTTAGTATGGGATAATTGCACACAGCTTGAAAAAGAAACGTTAGAAAAAATTCAGTACGAAGCAGCTCGCGTGGTAACTGGTTTAACTAGATCCGTATCAATTCAATATTTACTTAAGGAGATAGGATGGGTTTCACTTTCAGACAGACGACAAATTCAAAAACTAGTTTTAATGTATAAAGGAAAATATAATTTATTACCACAATATCTTATGCAACTTTTTCCACCATCTGTCGAGATGGCGTTAGAAAACCATTATTCGTTAAGAAATAATAGTGACTATATTACTTTAGCCAGACGTACCGAAATTTACTCAAAATCTTTCATTCCATCAGCTATTCAATTATGGAATAATCTTCCGACAAACATTCGCGAATCACAATCGCTAGCTATATTTTAAAAACAAGATTAAACAGTTATATATAAACCTCCAGTAGTTCCATCTTTTTTCTTATACGGAGATCGTTCCTTAAATGTCCACCAAACCGAATTAGAAACAATTGTAGCAACTTAAAATAATGATCTTTTTATTAACCATTTAGTTTCAAGTCCATTATGCCAATGCGGCGCAGACATCGAAAATGCGGAGCACTACTATTTTTTCCGATGTAAATTATATACTATGCAAAGACGTATACTTTTTTTGAATACCAGGTCATTTCATCCTCTCAGTAGTCAGAAATTATTACACGGTATTGATGGACTTGCAGAAGCCGAAAACATAAGACTATTTCAAGAAGTGCATAATTACATCAAAAGTAGTAGAAGATTTACCTAATTTTGTTTACACATATACTATATTTATTTTCATATTAAGTTTATTAAAATACTGCTGCAAATCAAGGTTTGGTGCGTTTATTATAGTGGCAAATTGTTAATGGCATATATTTTTTTTCCATTTTACCTCATTAAGTCATTTTGTAATTTTCTTTGTTTTTTAGGTTAAGCGATTCTTTTCTTCCAGTTAAAATACATGAAATTAATATCGCTTATCATATAAATAAATATCTCAGAATTTCTAAAAACCACATTTACTTACTATGTTACCATTAAACCAACAAGATAGACCTTCAGGGGAGGACCCTAGATAATGTTGGTATAACTTTTGGTCCAACCCTTTTGTATGTACATTATATTCATGCTTAAGATATTGATGTTAGATTGTGTAAATTAATCATGTACAAAATATGCAATAAAATATTATTAAACTAAGTTACCAATTCAGAAAGATGCCATTTGGAATGGTCAATTCTGGTGCAACATTTAATAGAATGATGCCGAAGTTGCTTTCCGGAGTGAATGATACTGATAACTATGTTGACGATGTGCTTGGACATACGGTTACATGGGAGAGACACATGAAGATGTTGAGACAATTGTTCGAAAGAATACGAAACGCAAAGATCACAGTTAAGCCTCCTAAATGTATGATTGGATTTGAAAGTATACCATTTACCGGTCATGTTGTTGGCAAAGGACAAATGCAAAGGGAAGATGACAAATTAGTCAAAATTAGAGACGCTATGCGACCAGAGTCAAAGAAGCATTTGAGATAATTTCTTGGTCTAGCTGGATACTACAGAAAATTCATTGCTTCATTTGCAGAAATTGCTTCACCCTTGACTGATCTTACGAAGAAAGGACAGCCAAATAAAATCATATGGAAAACAGAACATGAAAAAGCCTTTACGACATTGAAGCAAGTACTGACACGATCACCAATACTACGACTTCCAGACTTTTCAAAGTAATTTGTTTTGCAATGTGATGCCTCAGATACCGGAGTTGGGGCTGCACTTCTTCAACAGTTTGATGATGGTCTGCTTCCAATAGCTTACGCGAGTAAGAAATTGCTGATCAGAGAAAGAAACTACTCGGTTATCGAAAGGGAATGTCTTGCAATGGTATTCGGAATAAAAAAATTCAACAAATATTTGTACGGAAAAGAATTTGAGCTGTATACAGACCATGCTCCTTTAACGTATATTCAGAAATGTAAAGTTGAAAGTGGCCGCATAATGAGATGGGCATTATTTCTACAGAACTATAAGTTTAGAATAGTAGCTGTGAAAGGAAAGGACAACGTATGTGCAGATTACCTAAGTAGACTCGATACTTGAAAAGAGACATTATAGATTATTCATTTTGTTTGAAAACAGTGGAGTGTTTTCTTGAGTAGGGGGCTGTCAGAATAATCATGAAGTTTATATGTAGATATGTATCTAACAACGAGTTAATATTTCCCTACAGTGATATATCGTTGTAGATGAAACAACGAGTTAATATTTCTTTACAGTGATACATTGTTTTGAATAGAGTGTAAATATCATGTTTAAACCAGTCGCTGTATGTATACATGTTTAAAAGGTCAGATCGTTTAAACTAGCAAATATGCGCGTTTTGAGAGAGATTTTACATCAGTTTGGAGAGACACGCTGAGTGTGTAGAGGTTATTTTTTATTGGGAAGAGAATTTTGTTGTTTTGAAGAGAATTTTATTGTTTTGAAGTCAGTTTTGTTGGTTTGTTGAAGTGGTTGAATATAATTGTGGGTGATCTTAATTGTTCAGGGTTTATTGGTTGTAATTAGTTGTTTTGGTTGTTGAGTTATATCTATTTGTGAAGATATAATTGGTTGAATGTTTGGTATTGTCAAGATTATATTAGTTGCTGCTTTGTTTTGAGGATATATGTAAATATTGGGTGCTTCAGTTTGCTATTCTGATGCTGATTAGATTGTGTGAAGTTAATATTGTTGGATGAATGTTTGTGGTTTATACTGTTTCATAGAGTTGTAAGAATATTCATTTTGTGTTCTTCATTTTGTAGTGATTTTATTGTTTTTTTTGGTCATAAGTTGTTTAGAGCTTGGGCTCGCCAGGTGTCTTGTTTCGTATGAAAGACGTATACGTGAAAAGATATTACATATAAGTGGCTGATAAATGATGTGTGTTTGTTTTGGGTGTAAATAATGATCAGAGTTCTTTGTTTTGGGTGTAAATAATAATCAGAGTTTGTTGTTTACATGTATATATTGATTTGAGATAGAAAAGGATAAAAATACCTAAAAAAATAGTGTTAACTAAACAATTACATGCTAGTTTTCCAACTGAGAATATTTCACTTTTATGTCAGGCGGTGCTGCCCAGCCTCCATATCTTGGAAATTGGTTCTAGTATTTATTACTAAATCTTTTCTTAGATTAAATAACATCAAGGCAGACATTTCTCCTGACAAAGATAACAGCTTGTTACACCAGAAAAGTACAGGAAAGAAATACTAAAAGGGCTTTATACAGATGTTGGTCATCCTGGCAGAGATAGAACTCTTAGATTACTTCGAGAAAGATATTTTTAGCCAGGCATGTTCACAGATACAGAAGAATATATGAGCAAATGTGAGGCATGCATACGGAGAACAAGTAAAAGAAATGACAGAGCACCATTAGTGAATGTGACAACAACTTATCCTCTTGAATTAGTGTGCATGGACTTTCTTACTCTAATCTAAAGGAGGAATTTCAAAAATTTTAGTTATAACCGATCACTTTACCAAGTATGCCTTTGCCATTCCAACTCGCAACCAGACAAGTCGAAACAAAGTCTTGTCTGATACTTTTCATGGGAGATTACTCTATTGGTTTTAACTGATTTTACCTTATGTTTACATTGTTCAGTATTCTAAGAATTCAAATAATTGGTTCAAGGATCGTTGGTTTTAAGCTATTTTTGTGTCAAGTGATTTCTTGGTTGGAAAAGTCATTGTGTCTTTGTTATGTTGTAAAGAAAAGAGGTTAGAAAATAAGTGTTTGTGGTCAAGTTTTTTATTTCTTAAGTTGACTGCTGCTAAATGCTTTATTGCAAATGTGGAAAATTGCATTATTGTGATTATGTTTATTTTTGCTCAGTCCAGTAATTGTGAAGTTTGTAAATAAGTATGAGTTTCAGAATGGCATGTATCTATCAAATCACCTCTCATCTTTTATTCACTATTTATATTCAACCTTGAAGTTAACAGTCAATGGTGTGATAGTCAGAGAAGTAATAATTAGATCGATGTACTGCACTCATCCCCCAGATGGTAAGTTTCATGTGTGATGTATTGTGTATTGTTTAAAGTATAATATTTGTTTAATGTGTATAATTCCATAAGCTACGATATGATATTTAAATACTGTTGCTGAGTTTAAAGAACTGAATTGGCCACTAGACATGCAATTGATTATGTTTTATATTAGAACATAAGATATGTTGATAATTAATGTAATGCATTGTTTCTATCTTTTTTACTTTATATTTACATATTGTTATATACATATTTCAGAGTGTTGTTTTGTACCTACATAATCTACTTGTTTGTACCTTATGTGATGTAACAACCTTATTGAAGATTGGATTGGTATATAAACATATTAGAACTTTAGAGCTGTTGTTGAAATGATTTAACAATCCCGAACTTATTTGACCCTCAGGGGCTCAGACAGCTTTATATATAATTGCACAGAAACCATCCCAATTACATTATTGCCCTTGACTTTTTTTGCAATTTTTAACTTGTGTCGCATGTAACTCAAAATGGATTTGACATAGAGTCATTAAACCCTACGGGAAGGTTGCTCAGCATAAGTAGTTGTGCACGTTGGGATTCGCTTGTGGATTTATCCAGTATTTGACGAGTTGGATGGTTTAAACATATTTTTATTCAGATAATATATACATGTTATAAATTTACAATTTAAGCAGAAAGGAATTGGACCGAGAGCTACAATTGCTCATGGTAGTCCATCTCCTTTAACAAAAGCAATATGTTTTTATAATACATGGCTTATCATAATTTTAGTTAAACCCTATGAAGAAAAAAACGAAGTAAGAATAAAAAAATATTTGAAGAGTTATTTCCCTTGACTTAGTAAAAACCTTATCATTATGTATAATGTTGCTATTTCTTCATTGAGTGCTTGAGTTAGAATCAACCAACTTTACAGGAATAATGATCAACATCAGTTTTTTTTAATAGAGCACAGGCAAGCCCCAACTTTATATTGATATAGTTGAAGCCTATGATACATTACAAAACAATGGTGTAATGATTTTGTTGGGGCTGGACTGTGCTGATACTTTAATTTTTGTTTAAAACACCAAAAATACGTGAATTTTCCTAATTTTGCTGGAAATAGGGGTATTTCGATAGAACATAAATCATACTTAAAGTAAACATATGCCTATAAATTTATATGTTTTGAACAGTTGAAGGATTGGACTTATAAATAAAACATAAAAACAAGAACTTTGCATCAAATTAATTTTTGCCAAACTATTGGGCAAAAATCCATGGTTAGTGAACCTAGCTCTTTGGCATAATTTAGCCAATTAATACCGATTAAAATTTTATAACTTAAATGCAACACTTTTGTCTTACAAAGAGTGATACGAGAAGGTGTGCATTCAATCGTAAGGCATCTCCTCTTTACACAGACATTTTATATAATGACAGATAACTAATTTTCAAGTCCAAATAAGCCCATCAATATCTCTCTTTTTTAAATTTGTAACTGAAGGCTGAAAGCGCAACGCTATTGCTGGGATTCGGACTCGCGACTAGCCACGTTAAAGCAAAAGGCGTTCACTCTAGCCCGCTGACCAAAGTTATAAGATGTTATACTAATAGTAATGAAGGTGGTGTGAATTCAACCGTAATAACCTTCAACAACAATAACAACAGAACATATGTAAATAAATAATGAAATTCTTAAAGAAATAACCTTCCTAACTATACTCACACCAAAATGAACTGAGGTGAAATTGCGAAACAACCCGCAGAGAAGTAATATGAAAACAGGATTATGATTAAAAAGACCCCAAAACAAGAAAAACAAACGTGTTCATTTACATGGTTAATTCGATGTAAAAGGACAAGAATCATTTATTATTTGAATTGATTATATTTCAATACAAGAATCGAGAAAGTAGTCGAAATAAAATTATCGCACTATTTTGAAATTTGTGAAGCTGAAATCTTGAATTCGTGAATGCGTGACGTTTATATCCTTAATTGTTTAAGTTTAAATGTCCCTACCTGTCTTTAATATAATATTTAAATTTGTGACGTTTTCATTGCTGAAAATAAGTACGGAAATAAATCAGTCACAATTCAGCTGTATATCAGATATCGGCAGTATTCGTTTGTTGGTGTCAAGTCGTAAACGAAATAATATATCCCCAGCAGTGATTTTATTGTTACAGGAACTGGTCTTAACTACAAGCTGAATACCCAAGTACTAGCTTGTAATTCAAACATAACGTATGATGATGTATCTGGGATGAACTACACGCTGAATACCCAACTACTAGCTTGTAATTCAAATATTGTATATGCTTGTGAATTTGGACTGAACTACAGGCTGAATACCATACTACTAGCTTGTAATTCAAATATTATGTATGCTGGTGTATTTGGTCCGAACTACAAGCTGATACCCAACTACAATCTTGTAATTCAAATCTTGCGTATGTTTGTGTATCTGGGCTGAACTACAAGCTGAATATCCAACTTCAAGCTTGTAATTCAAATATTGTGTATGCTGGTGTATCTGGTCCGAACTACAAGCTGAATACCCTACTTCTAGCTTGTTTTTCAAATGTTGTGTATGTTAATGTATTTGGTCCGAACTACAAGCTGAATACCCAACTACTAGCTTGTTATTCAAATATTATATATGCTGGTGTATTTTGTCCGAACTACAAGCTGAATACGCGACTACTAGCTTGTAATTCAAAGAGTGTAAATGCTGATATAGCTGAACTACAAGCTGAATACCCAAGTACTAGCTTGTAATTCAAAGATTGTAAATGCTTTTGTATCTGGGCTGAACATCAAGCTGAATACCCAACTACTAGCTTGTTATTTAGATATAACGTATGTTGATGAATTGTCCGAACTACAAGCTGAATACCAAACTACACTAAACAAAATAAAATAGGGGCCAATAATATATTTTAGGGTATTTTGATGATTACTTTATATTTTTATTTAAATATATCACTTTCACCTTGTTCATCCATGTATTGTTAGAAACGAGATAGCATAACTATGGAAATATCGAAAAATTCGTGCAAAACGCTCAGAAAGACATGTACCTTCAAAAAATGCATTGAAAATGAAGATATCATATCCAACCTGATTTCTATTTCTTTATACCGCTGGAATTTAACACAATTTTTTGTTTTCTGTGCTTCAAATTCATTGACATTTATCACGAAATATGCCGAGGAGGCACCTGACTCGAGATTAGGCTGCACGAACCCTCGGACGTTTGCTAGCCGGTCAAAGTCAGCGTCAAGTGGCACAGGCCAAAGCACCAATCAAATCGTCATTCAGCGGTTATGGACAAGGTTTCTTGCTACCGGATCTGCATTTAGACGAAAAGGAAGTGGTCGTCTAAGGCAACATCTGCCCAAAACGACCGTGCTATGGAAGTTATGGCGAAACAAAGGCGATTTGATTATGCTGTTTCATTGTATAGAGATTTTGCAAGGGCAACAAATGTGAATATTTCAGTTGGTGAAATTGATTAGTTGGCAATAATACGGTACTACTAGCTTTTTAATTATTATATTAATATCAGTTGTAGAAAACTTTTAACATTTTTTTTATTTTTGTTGTTTATTTACTACAAATGTTTTAATTTTAACAACATGATGTATGGTGGAAAATGTGAAATAAAGAAACTAATTGTCACAAAAAAAACAAAACAAAAAAAAACAACAATGATTGTGTTATTTTATGACCCTCCATTTTGTCATTGATCATATCATCTTCATATAAACGGGGGTAAAACCATATATCACGAACACATTTTCATCTACACAAATAGTGATTATAAGCAGAGATTATACTAACGCATGAGGAATATGCAGGGAAAATATCATGTTCATTCATTTCGTCAATCGGTATTACACCATTTGCGATTCCGGAGAATGATCTGCAAAAATGACAGTAATACTAAAATATGATAAACAAGATCAACAAGGAAAGGCCGCATTCAATGAACGCAACCCCATACGACCCAGCAACAAGACCCATTTTAAAGTATGAACAATATACTTCTATGCATATTGATCAAATAAATTCGAACAGCGATTTACAAAATTATCCTTAGAAAATAAACCCCTATAAAAAGATAGTGGCATATTATCCGCAGAATTATTCCCCTATCTCTCTAGTCTCACTATGTATCTCTCTCTGCATGTAAATTTGTTGATGAAAAAGTGCCTTAAGGTCGACCCCCGGAAAAGGGACATCTGGAATTTCCTTTTTTATTCTGGAACGCATTAATTGCTGTTTTCTCCCACTTTAACAGTTTTAATAAAACAATTGTTTGTTGTTCATGATTATGCCATATATCACACGTCACTCTTCTTACTTCTGTGATGCTTCTTTCGCAAGTCGAAAAAGAATTCACTTTTGTTATTATCTGGACTAAATTTTTTGTTTTTCTTTTCATTTCAGAAAAAATGCTGAAAAAAATGCTTTGCTCTCACTTTCCTCTCTTGCAAGTACCTCTAGTTTGTTTGTAGAAAAAATTGTCCTCAATTTTCTTGACTTTAAAACTTTTTTCAACTACGATATACAATACTGCAAAAATATGTATGCATCAATGTCAAAAACAGGCTATGCTATAATTGATACTACTCAAAATGTTTGAAATATGTATAAAAATGATACCCTACCCCACACAATTTAAATAGTTGTTTGACCATTTTCCTACTTGTAGTGCCTTGTTCAAAATACCCCTAAAATTTACCAAATTGAGGGCATGTTTACAAAGATTGCCTAAACTGTCTAAAAAGTAGATGTTAATTGGTTGTGCTTGTCATATATAAAATACTTTTACCGTCTAGTATTCATTTTACTGGCTTTATAAATATCAGGTTCCATATTTAATAATAAAGAACAAGGTTCACTAAGCACCAAAATTGGCCCCATCTTAGATATTGATAAAAACCTAAAGGTGTATAGTACAATGTGTCACATCTTCAACATACATATTTATTAAGCAGGTCTGGTTACTATGACGACATAATGGCGTCATAATTAGAGCACCTGTTTAATTCAATTAAATCACAAATTTGACGACAATTTTTATACAAGACTAATAATTTTTTGTGTTTGACTGAATTAAACTCATATAGATAACAATGTATTTCTTATATATTGTAAACAATATTATAGTTTAGTTAAAATTAGACTATTGTGTCACAAAACTAATATAAAAGATAAATGGGGCTAGTTTCGGATAATCCAAATTCGGATATTTAGAAATAAAAATGTGCATGTATATTATTTTTCGCCTAACTAGATGTATTTATTTTTATAAATACTGTAAGGTTGTTCATTTTTTAATAATAAATGTCGAATTTGCTTGTTTTATTCATCTACTTCTTACATTATGCTTAAAATAAGGGTGTATAGAATCAATTGCAATTTTAACGGCTTTTTTAGTCTTTCTTTGGACAAGGACGTTGAACATAATAATAATAATAATAATAGTAGTAGTAGTAGTTATAATAATATAATAATATTATTATTATTATTATTATTATTATTATTATTATTATTATTACACAAAACAGATAGGTAATTCTGTCTAACTTAACTAAACTTACACACATGTAAGCAAATAGTATGTAAATACTAGGAGTTGTTGACTTATTCTGATGTATTGTGTAAAATTTCGCCTAAATTTAGTAAATTCATAGATATGAAAGTATGTTAGAATTTTTTGTCAAGTAAAAATAAGTTTGACTGTATGCTATTTTGTAGTATACGTAATATTTGATACTGAACTACAAATTCGATACTATTTTCTTTTATGAATTATGATACAGCCAAATCCAGAAAACGATTTGTGTTATTTATGATAATGGAAATCAGACTTTTATTACAATTGTAATCTAATGATCCATGACGATATATGAGAACTGAGAAAAAACAAGAGCTGTCACAGAACGTGATAAATGCCCCTGAAGCATTCTAGTGTTATAAACCACCTATAACATGTTAAGTGTGGTGGTAAAAAAGTTCAAACCCCAGCAGTGAACTATATGTTATACAAAGAAACCTAGGTATTGTTCACAACACATTGTCCATCTATGGTGACTTTATATTTTTAAATAAAAATTGAAACTTTCATGTAAATGGAAGTTACAGAGCGGACACAACAACCACCATTTATATGTAAATAACATAACTATTGAAAAAGTTTAAACCCCAGCAGTGACCTTGAAACTAAAGCGCAGGAACATGGTCTGAAGGGCAGCACATCATACATTTTATAATAATTTCATATGTGAAATAAAAAATATAACCCTTTCAATGCATATAAGTTTCAGAGCAGACACGGACCATCTCTGCCTTCATGTATATTAACATCAAAATTGACAAAGTTTGAACCCCCACAGTGACATTGACCTAAGTCATAGAAACCCGAGTTCGCGACACACCATACATCAATGGTCATTTTATATATGAAAGAAAAATTAAAATCCTTTCATGCATACTGAAGTTTCAGAGCGGACATAACCACCACGCTATATGTATAAAGGCTTTAAGCCTGAATGACTGACGGAATGACAGACTGACTGACAGATGGACGGTTCGATTTTTATTTGCCATCCTTCAGGGGCATGAAAACATTTATTTACATGTATCCATAATTTATCTGACAGAGAACAACCCTAAGTAAGATTTTGTTTATATCATTCCAATATGCGCTTACATCTACATAATGATTGTCAATTAAACATTTAACATAATAATAATTTTGTTTAGCATTTTGTCTATTACTGTTAATTTTAACGATTCTCTTTCACACTGTATTGAATGGCTTTTAATTTCAAAATACCGCTACATGATCAGCAATATTATCAGCCCAATTTCTCACTCCTGACTGAGTCTCACTACTCATGATAACCATGTAACAGTGGAGACATCAGAACACATTCAAACTATGTAGGCAGTAATACGCAACAATGCTGTCATTCATGTAGATAATCCAATTCATGTAGTTATGGCTGGTTACATGTATGCTCTGCAATTTCATGCACAAAATAGAAGGATCCTTTGTGAATAAGGACAAGTCAAGACTTTCTGTCTAGTTATTCTTGGAAACAGCTAGATCTTAATACCATGCTTCTTTCTCAACCTGGGAAAGTCTACTGAAGACATTTCGTCCGTTGACTCCTAACATATTTCCTGCTTTATCAATTTCTTGTGAATATTTTTTAATAAGAATAATACTAAATAATAAGATTTAAAACTTGCTGAACTATTAAGCAATAAAATGTCTAACAAATCTTTAATACCTTAATAACTAACTATGAGATAGCAATGACTTAAAATGCTAAAAATCTGAAGGAATAAATACATTATTGAAATAACATATTATTTACTGAAAAAGCACTATCAATTTTATGACTTATGAAAAAGAAAATGACAAAAAAAGAAAAAAAGAGTTCATGATCAAGGTTTGAATTCAAATCTCCTAGATGAGAGGCTCCCATGCTACCACTTAGCTAATGCAACATTCCGAGATGTTATGACATCATTTAACAAGTAGTTTTACATGTACATCAATGCATGTACATATACATCAATGCAGACAATGTGGAATTATAGAGTTTAAAATTAATACTCTACAGTACCTACAGCATCTTTAAATTGTTTTGAGATTTGCAATAATTTCATTTTTACAAAGTAAATTGAATTCTTCTAATCTACCTTTTAAAAAGACATGAAAACCTCTTAATCACTTTGTTTAAACGACCACAGTTGTTGTTGTCATTTTGTGAGGGCGAAAGAACCGGACCCAGATCAAGTATTCAGCAATAAAATAGCCTGAACAGCATAACTTCTTTCAATGAATCAATAAAATTACATAACAACATTTTTTACCGCCTCCGTGGTCTAGGGGTTAGAGTCGATGACTTCTAATCCAGTTACCTCTCTGGCATGGGTTCGATCTCCGGGAGATTCTTTGGTAGTTTAGTGCGGAGGAAGGTAGTCTAGTACTGGTGTAACTCTCCAGGAACGATGGTTAGGAAACTACCCGCCTATATGACTGAAATACTGTTGGAAAAAGGCGTAAAATGAAACAAACAAACAAACCTTGCTAATTCTAAGAATGAAATATTTAAGGCATAAACAGAATTTCAGCATTATTATAAACGTTTACATATAATTCTTTTAACCTGTCAGAGTTTTGTATACAACCTTTACAGTGGAAACCGGTCGAACTCGTACCAAAACTTAATCGTACTCATTTTAGTGAAAGTGCCTTTAATTCACTAGAAATGATTTTCCTGCAAATATTTATTAAAATATATGTTATGAATCATATTTCAACAACTAAGAACAAAAAATGATAATGATGAGTGCAGTATACATGCTCCATGGTTTATATTTAATGAAATAAATGTCAGAAAATGACGTTAAGATATTAGGTAAAAATCTAATTTTGGAATAGAGCACAGGCAAGCTCCAACTTTATATTGATATAGTTGAAGCCTATGATACATTACAAAACAATGGTGTAATGATTTTGTTGGGGCTGGACTGTGCTGATACTTTAATTTTTGTTTAAAACACCAAAAATACGTGAATTTTCCTAATTTTACTGGAAAAAGGGGTATTTCGATAGAACATAAATCATACTTAAAGTAAACATATGCCTATAAATTTAAATGTTTTGAACAGTTGAAGGATTGATCTTATAAATAAAACCTAAAAACAAGAACTTTGCATCAAATTAATTTTTGCCAAACTATTGGGCATAATTTAGCCAATAAATACCGATAAAAATTTTATAACTAAAATGAAACACTATTGTCTGACAAAGAGTGATACGATAAGGTGTGCATTCAATCGTAAGGCGTCTCCTCTCTACACAGACATTTTATATAATGACAGATAACTAATTTCAAGTCCAAATAAGCCCATCAATATCTCTCTTTTTTAAATTTGTAACTGAAGGCTGAAAACGCACTGCTATTGCTGGGATTCGGACTCGCGACTAGCCGCGTTAAAGCAAAAGGCGTTCACTCTAGCCCGCTGACCAAAGTTATAAGAGGTTATACTAATAGTAATGAAGGTGGTGTGAATTCAACCGTAATAACCTTCAACAACAACAACAACAGAACATATGTAAATAAACAATGAATTTCTTAAAGAAATAACCTTCATAACTATACTCACACCAAAATGAATGAAGTGAAATTGCGAAACAACCCGCAGAGAAGTAATATGTAAACAGGATTATGTATAAAAAGAACCCAAAACAAGAAAAACAAACGTGTTCATTTACATGGTTAATTCGATGTTAAAGGACAAGAATCATTTATTATTTGAATTGATTATATTTCAATACACGGATCGAGAAAGTAGTCGAAATAAAATTATCGCACTATTTTGAAATTTGTGAAGCTGAAATCTTGAATTCGTGAATGCGTGACGTTTATAACCTTAATTGTTAAAGTTTAAATGTCTTTACCTGTCTTTAATATAATATTTAAATTTGTGACGTTTTCATTGCTGAAAATAAGTACGGAAATAAATCAGTCACAATTCAGCTGTAGATCAGATATCGGCAGTATTCGTTTGTTGGTGTCAAGTCTTAAACAAAATAATATATCCCCAGCAGTGATTTTATTGTTACAGGAACTGGTCTTAACTACAAGCTGAATACCCAAGTACTAGCTTGTAATTCAAACATAACGTATGATGATGTATCTGGGATGAACTACAAGCTGATACCCAACTACAATTTTGTAATTCAAATATTGTGTATGTTGGTGTGTCTGGGCTGAACTACAAGCTGAATATCCAACTTCAAGCTTGTAATTCAAATATTGTGTTTGCTGGTGTATCTGGTCCGAACTACAAGCTGAATACCCTACTTCTAGCTTGTTATTCAAATATTGTGTATTTTAATGTATTTGGTCCGAACTACAAGCTGAATACCCAACTACTAGCTTGTTATTCAAATATTATATATGCTGGTGTATTTTGTCCGATTTACAAGCTGAATACGCGACTACTAGCTTGTAATTCAAAGAGTGTAAATGCTGATATATCTGGGCTGAACTACAAGCTGAATACCCAAGTACTAGCTTGCAATTCAAAGATTGTAAATGCTGGTGTATTTGGTCCGAACTACAAGCTAAATACCTAACTACTAGCTTGTAATTCAAAGATTGTAAATGCTTTTGTATCGGGGCTGAACTTCAAGCTGAATACCCAACTACTAGCTTGTTATTTAGATAAAACGTATGCTGATGTATTTGGTCCGAACTACAAGCTGAATACAAAACTACACTAAACAAAATAAAATAGGGGGCAATAATATATTTTAGGGTATTATGATGATAACTTTATATTTTTATTTGAATATATCACTTTCACCTTGTTCATCCATGTATTGTTAGAAACGAGATAGCATAACTATGAAAATATCGAAAAATTCGTGCAAAATGCTCAGAAAGACATGAACCTTCAAAAAATGCATTGAAAATGAAGATATCATATCCAACCTGATTTCTATTTCTTTATACCGCTGGAATTTAACGCAATTTTTTGTTTTCTGTGCTTCAAATTCATTGACATTTTATCACGAAATATGCCGAGGAGGCACCTGACTCGAGATTAGGCTGCACAAACCCTCGGACGTTTGCTAGCCGGTCAAAGTCAGCGTCAAGTGGCACAGGCCAAAGTACCAATCAAATCGTCATTCAGCGGTTATGGACAAGGTTCCTTGCTACCGGATCTGCATTCAGACGAAAAGGAAGTGGTCGTCTAAGGCAACATCTGCCCAAAACGACCGCTCTATGGTAGTAATGGCGAAACGAAGGCGATTTGATTCTGCTGTTTCATTGTATAGAGATTTTGGAAGGGCAACAAATGTGAATATTTCAGTTCAAACGTATAGATGTAGACTTCATGAGGCTAACTTACGCGCTCGAATGCCAGCTGTACGTGTACAACTCACTGCAAGACATCTGTTAATCGATTGGCGTTTGCATGTGATCACCAGAATTTGATTCTGCGTCAGTTTAGACACATTTTATTCACAGATGAAACAAAATTCTGTTTGGACTTCCATGATGGTCGGCGACTTGTCTGTCGGCAACGTAATGAGCGTTTTAGAGGCTGTTGTATAGTTGAACATGACCAATGGGGAAGGGGCTCAGTTATGGTTTGGGCTGGCATCTCTTACGATGGGCGCACAGACCTACATGTGTTTATGAATGGCTCTGATACCGGTCAGCGATACAAAGATGATATACTTGCACAATATGTTGTTTCTTACGCTAGTGCTGTAGGTCAGGAATTTATCCTTATGGACGATAATGCCACTGCACACCGCGCCAGAATCGTAACGTTTTAATCGATGAACAAGGAATCGAGCGGATGTAACTGGCCAGCACGGTCTCCAGACCTTAATCCTTTTGAACATGATATTCTGCAGAGGCGAATTAAAGCTCGGATTTCACAATCGTCAACAAGAATTGAGCTCGCCAACGCTCTTGTTCAGGAATGGGCACTGATACCACTTGCTGACTTCCGGACACTTATCAGGAGCTTTCCAACCCGTATTAAGGAATTGGTCAGAGAGGTCACACCCATTATTGAGGCAATTTCTACGACAGAAAATTGACACTTTAAAATCTTTTACACCACCCATATCCTCAATTAAAGACACATTTTGGACACAGTGAACAGAGAGATGAAACCTAAGTCATTCATTAAATGGAATACTTTTGTTTAATGTGTCAGTAGATAATGGACTTACTAATGTATGTACTTCAACAAATGTAAATGAATATGTTCATATTAAATATGCATATAATTTGTCTGCCCCTATTTTATTTTGTTGAGTATACAAGCTGAATACCCAACTACAAGCTTGTAATTCAAATATAACGTATGCTGATGTATTTGGCGCGAACGACAAGTTGAATACCCACCTACTAGCTTGAAATTCAAAAATTATGTTTGCTGGTGTATTTGGCCCGAACTTCAAGCTGAATACCCAACTACTAGCTTGTAATTCAAATATAATGTATGCTGGAGTATTTGGTCCGAACTACAAGCTGAATTCCAAACTACTAGCTTGTAATTCAAATATTGTATATGCTGATGTATTTGGTCCGAACTACAAGCTAAATACCCAACTACTAGCTTGTAATTCAAATATAACGTATGCTGGTGTATTTGGTCCAAACTACAAGCTGAATACCCAACTACTAGCTTGTAGTTGGCGAATTACAAGCTGAACTACGATGTACAATGTACAAGCCAACTTCACATCCCTAAAAAACCTGAGTGGATCAGTTTTAATAAAATCACTGTTTGTCATTCCAAACGGTGATTTCGTTTAGAGATGAAATCACTGTTAGGGATATATTATTAGATATGTACTTTAAAGCAGTACGCCGCCAGATCAGCCAAAGTATGTCAATAAAATCAAAGAAGAAAATAGATTCAAGATTAAAGTAATAATTTACATGTTTTGTGCGATTAATGACTAATTTTTCAGTATTTATAACAAAATTTCTACTGCGTTACTGACAAAGTAAGGGTAAATTTTGCACAATGTAACCTCTTTTTAGTAATTACCGTGGGTTGCAATTGATTATGTGTTTTTGATTCCCTTTTGTTACTTCACAAAAGTATGCGTTTGGTTACTTCACAAAAGTATGCGTTTAAATACATTTTCAAAAAATTCAAGAAAATATCATGAATCTGGAAGTATTTTTCTTTAACCCCGCCCTTAAAAGTATTTACTGCGGCGGGAAGTTCACCATCGTTCTTCGCATATAACTTTCAATTTCTCCATATGAATCAGAGGTGTATATAGTCTTATTTTTTTGACCTGTCAATTATGAATACATTACAGCACTTATTTAAATATTCGATTCTGTCCGTAACGTTTTCGAGAATTAATATTTAGTATACATGTATATAACTAATGTTTTAAAAAATCACACTAGTGTTATATATGTTTTCTCATCACATCCGTAGAAGCACATTCGATCAAGTGATTACCTAATATATGAGAGGTCAGTGGTTCGATTCCTTCTTTTGTCATTATTTTATAGACATTTTCATTCTTTTTTTTTTTTAAATATATTTTAATGAAAATGGCCAAGTACTTGCAAAGTTGTCTACACACGGATATAAAACAATTTAGTAACACTGAGTTGTCTCGTTTTGTATTGCATTTTAAGGCATTGAAATGACATAAATTTTATTGATTTTAATCTGTTTGAATTTTAGATATTTAAGAAATAATATCGGCCTTAGAGGTGTATATAGGCTATTTAACACCGGTTTTGAGTTTTGATGCGTAGGAATTGAGCAAGAAGGCAGTAGGCCCGAGTGGTCAATTTTTTTACGCATCAACGACAAAATCGGTGTTAAATAGCCGATATACACCTCTCAGGCCGATGTTAATAAGAATAAAAAATAAGAATATCACTGATCTTATTTTTTCAAGCGGAATAACTTCCGGTGCCAATTTTCGTATAACGCTGATCGATTGTTGCTCCCTACTGTTGCGAAAATACAGAAATTACATGCATTTATAAAACAAAAGAAATAATAAGAAAAATCGTTATTTTATCAAGATTTCAACAATAAAAACTTACGTCGTATTGTGTTTACCCTATTTATCATTCTTGTATGTATTAAACAACGTCAGCTTGTTTATGAATGAGCTGTTTACTTAGGATGACGTCATTACGCTGCTTACTGATTGGCGCCATTTTGTCAAAATAATTAATAACTGATATGAATCAAATATGTGGCGTTAGTGTATTTGAGATATTATTTCGGTATTGTACATGTATGAAACATTATAAGAACTGAAAATATAAATAAAAATGTTTTTTATTGATGCTTTAGAAGGCCTTGTTAACAATTTAATCGAGGGAGAAAACATAACAGCCGCATATACAAGTAGTCCCTTACCAGTGCTTATTGGCAGTTTTTAAAACACCGTTTTTTCCCCTTCTTTGTCTTTAGAGTCAAAATCACGTGGATTGATAGAATAATTCTTAACCTATGTAATTTAAAAAAGGAATAGTCTTAACCAAAATAAGTGCACAACATATTATAAAACAAAATGACAACATGAAAAATATATGGACATACGCGATCTCGATCATAAAAAACGTAGGACATATAGAAATTAGTTTCGGGAGCTTTCTGTTGAAAATGTGACAAAGATAAATAGTATACATATACATGACAGTGGGTTTAAAGGAGTGCATTTTTATTTACCCGCACTGCATTTTGCAAACCCCTTGACTGGTTTATTTTTTCCGGGGTTTTCATATTTACAACAGAGAAAGGGGTAGGGGATGGGAAAAGTCATGCAAATGGGTCGGGCATTTGTTACTTTTTTGTGGGGTTTTCATTTTGGGGTACAAGAAAATCGTGTTTTTTTATTTTTGACTATGATACAAAAGAAAAAGAAATCAAAACCCCGGCAACTGTTTTAATGGGTTTACGCCCCCGTCAAACAATCCCCTGGGTTTTTCGATTTCCTATCTTATAAAACTACAGTTATTTTTTTGCGAAAAAAGGTCTCAATTTTTTTCTTTGAAGTTTTAAATTTAAATCCATCTTAACCACAACCGAAATTTTCAAAACATTAATCGAATTTAAAAATTCGGTGCTTACCTAAAAACATAAAATAAGGGTTAAAAAAAATCAAAAAATAATTACGGGGGCACATTGTCTTTTTAAATTATACATTTTTTTAAAAAATGTTAAAAAAAATAGCAGAGTGCGGGACTTTTGGGGACAAAAAAGACAACCCTTTTTTATTATTAAAAGTTTTTTCACAGGTTAATGGCCCTATAAAACGGTTTTAAAAGATATAATTCAGCCGCACGCCTCCATAAAAATTTTTGTTAAAACATAAAAATTTACCCCATTAGATTTTAAAAAAAGGCCCTTTTTCTTTGAAAAGCCCCGTTATTTTCCAACTGCTAAAAACATAAAAAATCTTAAATACGATAAAAATTTGTTAATATGTCAAAGCATCCCTTGTAACAATACCAAATCGAAATTTTCTTTTTAGATAGCAAGGGGGGCGTCTAAAAATTGCAAAAAATCAAATTTTTGAAAGTTTTTTTCCAGCAAATGTTTTCAAATGATGTAATTCTCAATGCAATGAGACAGATTAAAATGCTTTTCAGCGTTGGTTACACGTCACCTTTTGATCGACCTGAGGCCTTTTTAGCCTGTCACATGTCCAAAATATTCTTGGCGAAAAAGTGGTCATATTTTAACAACATTTCTCAAACCAACAAACAAAAACAGTGCTTAGGGCTTAGGGCATATTTTTACTGTTTTAGGCCTCAAAAGGGGGAAGCCGTCAAAACACGTCTATATGAGGGAAAAGGTAAAGCATGTAAACATACTACTTCTAAATAAGATAAACGCTTAAAATCCGGCCAAGTTATGTATGACTTTATGACAACACTTTCATGAAAATATGACGTCATTAAGACGTTGGGTTTAGAATCAACAACATTTTCGCTGTGAGAGCATCAACAGAATTGACGCCAGAAATGATGTCACAAGAAAAGCTGGAAACCAGGGCAATTGGAAAATTTTGAAAGGACCTTGCGAAAATACCGACTAACACTTATTAAATGCTGCAAAAAATCGGAGGAAGACATGTTAGCCTTGCTCTTGTATTAAAATGGCATAAAAGATTCTCTGAAGGCCGAGGAAATATTCAGGACGACATATTCTTGCATTGCACACTAGCGTTTCCGTGAAGTTTTACCCATTTCGGAAATTCGATCGGGGGGGGGGGGGTGAGGGTGCCAGATGAGTCGCGTGCCAAAAACAACGTCATTTTAGCGCAGTTTACGAATGAATTGCGGTAAAATGACGTCGTTTTAGAAGGAAAATATATGCATAGGATGACGTCATTTTCGCCGTTGTTTTATTTAAGTTTGTAAGTTTCATACGTTATTGTAAGAAAATAGCTAGTTATGAAATGACTTTAATTTCCATGAACATATATATCAATATTGAGGTAAACTATTTTAAATATGAAATAATATGGCAAAATATTCAAGAAAAAATATCTGACATATGTTTGCAGTTCGGATCGGAATATCCGTTCCTCGGGAACCCGCTCATTGGCAAACTCTGCATGCCTCGTTACCGCCGAATGGGCGGGTCCACTCGGGACGGATATTCCGGTCCGAACCACAACATATATGAGGGCTTTGCAGAAAGTTGCATATTCAAACTATGAATCAATATTATAAATAACATCTTGTGTTTGCGCATTTATATATCAGTTTCGTTTCATGCTTCTCAAATGTTTAAATTTCCTAAATGTTGACTCAACTATAAAAGCCATCCATTTCGTACTGGCGCAGCAACCACGGTTTCTAAATTGGATACCGGTATATTTGACGATATTATCATGCAAGTAGGTGGTCGTCGAAATCCAATGTTTAAAGAAGATACATTAAGTTAGATAAGATCATTCCATAATAATTATAATTCTAGATAACGTTGACCAGCCAAGTCAAAATAGTCGGATCGTAGGGTCTTCAGTCATTAAGACAGGAGTAGAGACACATGCTAAAACGAGGCCCACGTCACCTTGGTCTCATTGGTCTTACCGTGGTTTTACATTTCGGGGGAAATTATATCGATCTAGAACCATGTGGTATTTTAGACATCACTTTAAAGAAGTTATTGCTCAGATAATGAGAATTTTGCCCAGGACTTGCATTGTTTGGTCTTGTATATCACCTCGTTTTGTCCGAAAATAAATAAGATATGGATACAAATCAGAAGAAATAGAGCACTGATATTTCTTCGAGCTTAGCTTGGTTATAAGTGCATAAAACATCAAGATTTTCAAGATACAATGACAGCATTATTTTCTTGTAATTGTGTCTATCTGTCATATATTGGAAACGATTTACTTTAAACGCGATTCAAGTAGCTATTGAAACATTTTTGACAAAAACTCCAAACGTATATCCAATTGACTGAATAAATAAAAGCCTGGCAGCGGCGACAAATAATTTTGGCGTGAGCACTGCGTACACTTTGGCAGAAATTTTCAACACAGTGTTTTATTAAATAAAAAAGTTCAATTCATGTTAAAGAAAGATATAAAACATTGTGTTAAATACTGTTGTGATACACTTCTTACATGTAAATCTAGCAGTAATCATTAGTTCGGCGATTTGTGATTCAGTATGCCATTGAACTTGTTGTGTACGAGTCGAACTTGAAGTTGATTTGTTGATTTATGTATGATGAATTGAATAATAAACAATGATTTGTGAATGAAAAACAGTGATAAATAATGGTTGAATAACGAATGTACATGTAATTCCAAAGTGGCTTGGTCTTTCTCACAACACTATTATTTTCTTTTGCATATATAAATATCTTTTTTATGAATTCTATATCGCCGACTGTTAGGCAAAAATATTCTACTTATAAATTTTAACGATATTGTTTCTTGCTTTTTTGCTTTGGTGTATAAGAAATTTGTCCTTGATAATTCAATATTGGATAGTTTTTCATCCAATATTTATCAAAGTAGTGGACATTTAATGTTTTTGTACTTGCGGATGTGTAACTAAATTATCTTAAATATGCCGGTGTCGCTTAATAATCACACGGACGTAACCAAGTTCACGGTTTATACATACTTTTTAAAACTTGCCTGTGACTCTGTTGGCAAACAAGGCGCTTTGACCAATGGCATAAATCTTCAACATAGAACAATTGTTTCGGTGTATTATTTAAACATTTTGACATTATCTATTTTCTTCAGAATATATGCTTAAAATTGAGCAAATTCGCCACATTGCATCTTTCGTAGAGCATTTTAAAAAAACAACCTAAAAGGTTCTTAAAGTAATGAATTCATGTAAAAGGGTGTTTTACTTTGTTCTTGGTCATTGTTTCATTTCTACCAAGGCTGGAATTGACATTAATCTGTAATGGAAAATGGCCGATATCTGGGAAAACTAATTCATATCGTCCATTTCTTCCACCAAAACGGATACTACAGATTTAAAACTTGGTATTCATAAGCATTGACATTTATTTATTAGTACCATTTGGTCGTTTTTCAAAATGGTGGACAAATCTATTTGAATTGTGATCAAGTGCATTTTTTAAATGATTGAATGCGTATTCTTCATTAAAGTTCTATAACATTTTTATCAAAATGTTTCAAAACGTTTTTGTTTTGTCAACGCATCAAAACTTTTAAATAACAAGAGCCACCGCCGGGCGGGGGCAACGCTCGACTTTTTACTTTTTCTAAACGCAAACATGGAAAGGTTTGAACATATCTTAACGTTTCCTTTTTATAAATTAAGTTGGTCTGTCTTGTCACATTATTTTTGTTTATATATTTTGTATATATATAAATATGAGTAGAAACATTGACGCAATTTCTAAAAATAGAAACAATGACGCAATTTCTAAAAATAGAAACAATGACGCAATTTCTAAAAATAGAAACAATGACACAATTTCTAAAATAGCAACAATGATGCAATTTCTATAAATAGAAACAATGACGCAATTTCTATAAATAGCAATAATGACGCAATTTCTTAAAAATAGCAACAATGACTGCAATTTCTATAAATAGAAACAATGACGCAATTTCTATAAATAGCAACAATGACGCAATTTCTAATAGATAGCAACAATGAACGCAATTTCTATCAATAAAAAATGACGCAATTTCTATAAATAGAAATAATGACGAAATTTCTATAAATAGAAACAATGACGCAATTTCTAAAAATACAAACAATGACGCAATTTCTATAAATAGAAACAATGACGCAATTTCTAAAAAATAGCAACAATGACGCCAATTTTCTAAAAATAGAAACATTACGCAATTCTTGTTGTCGTTGTTGTTGTTGTAAATATATATATATATATATATATATATATATATATATATATATATATATATATATATATATATATATATATATATATATATACACACACACACACACCAATAAATATATAATTATGGTCATTTAATGCACAAATCTGAGAAAATTCAGTAATTTAACCTTCAAAAGGTCAAGGTCATTAAAAAGCCAAAGCAAATTTGGGTTTGATAAACAACAAGGTCTGGTCCTTAAGAATGTTCTGTTATAATATGAAGTTGATCCCTTCAATAATAGCAAAGTTACAGTCAGTTAACGCCAAAACAATGAAAATTTCAATAATTTGACCTTCAAAGACAATGTCATTAATGAGTGAAGGTCAAGGTCTTTCGGTATATTTTAACAGTTTTGAAGATTGTAACGTTCAAGTTTCAAGACAATCCATTCAAAAATAACAAAGTAACAGCCAATAATAGCCAAAAAAAATGAAAATTTCAATAATTTGAAACTTCAAAGTCAAGGTCATTTATGAGTGAAGGTCAAGGTCTGTCTAGTTATTTTTAAGGGATATCCATGAAGATAATTATGTTCAAGTTTGAAGACAATCCATTCAAAAATAACAAAGTTACAGCCAATAATAGCCAAAAAATGAAAATTTCAATAATATGACCTTCAAAGTCAAGGTCATTTATGAGTGAAGGTCAAGGTCTGGCGGGTTGTTTTTAGGGGTTATCCTTGAAGATTATTATGTTCACGTTTGAAGACAATCCATTCAAAAATAACAAAGTTACAGCCAATAACAGCATGAACAAGCAAAAATTGACTTTTAACCTTGAAGGTCAAGGTCATTTATGGATGAAGGTCAAGGTAAGTGTGGTCTACTGAAAGGTCTTGTCCCAAGGGTTGTTGTGGCCACGTATGAAGACAATACACCAAGAAATAAAAAAGTTATGATTCAGGTACAAGTTTGCGGACGGCAACGGCAACGGCAACGCCGACCCGACTATAACAATACCTCTACTTTTTTTTCAAAAAAAAAAAAAAGTCGAGCTAAAAATGACATTTTAAATTAACAATAGAATTTCAATAGTGAATAAATAGTCCAGCTCCTTTTTTGCCAATTGATGATTAATTGTATACTTAAAAAACTATGGTTTCTGATTTCTGCAATATCGTTTTTTTTTTAAATTTTATTGCGGTTGAAGGGGCAACAACCTAGAAAAGTGAGAAAACGAGAAACATATTTTTTTTTCCGCACTATTTTCTCGTTTTTTTTTGTTTTTTTTATGACAGGTCCCTTCAAAAAATTTTTAAAAAATAATTTGTCACATATCTTGTGTATTGTCACCGTGAATTTGAGGTTTTATTATTATAAAAAATTACTGAGAAAGTAAATGCATATGTTATCTACTAAAGTACACTGTATACAAATTCTAATGCTTCAAATATAAATACTAAGTTGGACCATTAAATTTTAAGATTTTAAACATTCATGTTCGATATTGTTTGTCTAAAACACATGGTACCATACATTAAGTAACATTAATTCATTTTTTGTCAACTGGATATGACCGTTTATAAACAAGGAACCTTTAAAATAAGTGTGTGTTATTGTCCAACAATATTGACCTGGCACTTCATTAACTTTCGTACAGTTCATTTAAATAAACACTGACCATGCAGTATCTGTCGAATATATCGATATATATTTGCTAACTGCACTTGTCAGTGATGTATGGTGTATTGATATAGATGTCGGACTACCGATATGAAGGTATCTGGTTCGATTCCTTACCAATTTCACGATATGATATTTTTTTTAATTTACTTGCAGAAAATTAATTTGAAATCGTTTAACTACACCTAGTTTTAAAATACCTTTTAAGTGGTATTTCTATACACAATTATATTTTTATTTCATTACAGTATATAACGGCTCTTTTTGTGACATTATGCCATCGAGGCTTTAGCGCATACACGCAATATTATTAAAAATGCTACACAGATAGTACACACAACAAAAAAAGGTTTGAAATAGCTTTAAGGGAATGGAATTGTTTGAAATTAATATTTAAAAAAATCGATGCAATAGGATTCGAACCAACCAGTAAAAACCTCTACATTCTTCAAGTGAAACCTCTTTACCAGTTGCGCTAAGAGGGATATTTAATTTACACCATTTTAACAATTGGATATTAGCATTCACATCGATTTTACAAGTAGATCGTAACATTTACAAAATATACCGACTACAGGGTCAAATGCGAGAGTGCCAGGTCAAGGTTGTTGAATACTCATAGCCAACTCATAGCCATACTAATTAAACAATCATGATTTTAAACAAACATGCATGTCCTATTAATGTCATTTTTACAAATACAGTGTTAATTTATATTATGTCAACTGCTTAGAATATATGTCTTTCCATTAGCTAATGAAATGTTCACATGACTGTTCATGGCTTAATGAATTATAAGGAATATTTGTAAGATAAAAGCAATGTCAAATTTTTTTAAAAATTTTTTCCAGTTGAAGTGATCATGTATTCAGCTAAGTATATACGAGTATAGAATAGTAAAAAATAGCTTGCACAATGTTATTGAGAAAGAAAAAGCACGCAATAAAACGCTGCAAACGTTAATGTGCAACAATCTAATATTTGTGAAGATTTTTTGTTTTCATTGGGATTCATTAGCACTTTTCCCCTTGATTTAAATGCTTTCATTTCGTTGATTTGTTATAGAAAAAAGCAAAACAGCAATTTTGCATTAGTAAAATAAAGTTTACCTGTATATTCAACATTTCTGATTTCGCGTCATGACTTATTTCACGATAATGGCATATTTTCATATGACCAGTGTTAACAGTGATTAAAATTAACATAATTTAGTCATACAGCTTAACAACAACAATGTTATTGCTCAGTATTTTTAAAATTTGTAGAAGATTTCGGAAATCAGAACACTGTTTTACTCATTTCTACAAAAGGTCACTTTAGTCCGATAAAATGCATACATATCATTCTTTTCTTAATGTTCCTCCTCGTTTAAAATAAAGATTTACAAAGAAATGAAAGTTTAAATATTTAAAATTGAGCAACAGATATGAAAAATGTATATGATATTTTGCCAAAGTCGTTAGACATAAATTACCTTCTTCATGTATAATTAATGTCTCAGGTATTAAGAATATTTCACATAAGCTTTTTGTTATCATGAACACTACTGAGCTAATTATCATTTCTGGACAGGCAAAGGGTTAAAACGCTTTTTATATCAATATTACCCGGTAGCAACAACCTTATACCTAAAATGTTTCGTTCTTTGTAAAAAAGAAATGTGTTTAGAATATTATGTTATATGGTAGCTAATCTTCGTAGGGAAAGTTTCAAAGTGTCGTAAATTTCACAAAATACTCATTGATTAAATATTTTAATGCTCATATTTGTGTTCATATTGACATGCTCCATAATTGTTAATTCTCATGATTTTCATACTTTTTTGGTGAAAACAATTTTGGTATAAATATATGCTCTGATTTGTATGTTTCTGGACATTATTGAATATAGTAAAGTAGTTATACAACCTAAAATGTGAACAAATAGAAAATAACATTTGTGGATTTAAACGTTCGTTCTCTTCTTCTATTTTAATGTGGTGGAAACTTTAAAGTGTAAAAGTGTAAAAAAGGTGTATTGAAAACTCTGCCACACAAAGCGTGTTTGTACTAACCGTTTTTGCTTGATATAAAAAATTATCTATATTTACTTACACTACTTGCTTAATATGTACTTACCCTTCTTGTTTGGTACAGAACTGCAGCAATATTTACTCACTCTTTTTGCTTGATACAGAAGTAAATCAATAATTTTACTCATTCTTCTTGCTTGCTTTAAAAGTCATTTATATTTACTAAAATATGATAAACAAGATCAACAAGGAAAGGCGGCGTTCAGTGAACGCGACTCACTTACGACCCAGTATCAAGAACTAGTGTCAAGGAGCCCAGGAGGACCCTAAACAAAAACGGGACAGTGCGCAAGGCCGACCACTGACATGCTTATCATTAAATGATACATAAAAATCATAGCAATCTACTAGGAAATCAAAATAAAAGAAGACAAGTACAAATAAATGACCGATAGATAATAGTCCCACTTAGTATAAGGACACAGGGGAAGGAAAACTCTTCTGTCTTGATATACAATGCAGCAATTCTTTCTTGCTTGATAAAGGAATACATAACCATATATTCTTTTGCTTGAAAAAAATACATCAATATTTACTCTATTAAAACATCCTGCTTAATATAGAAGTGTATCAATACGTGGTGTGTTCAAATATGAATGCAAATTGGTCAATATATCGCTTTTTACCACAATTGCACGAACTATGTAAATGTATCGCATAGATGGTTGTGTAAGCTCTCAATTGATACAAAACACGTGTTAAGTCTACCTTTGACAATAGCTCGATTAACGCTGTTTACTTGTGTATACTAAAGCTAACATGGTTGGAAAAAGGTCTCCTTTCACTGACCAAATACGGTCCTATATCAAGAAGTTATTCTTGGTATACGGGCAAAATATATATTTATTTAATTAAAATATGTCGTGTTTATAGGAACAATGAACATTTACATCTGCAACACGAAGGTGAAAGAAATTTAAAAGTGGTGTTGATTTAGTAACAGATGCTCCTTATGCACATCGTCCGAAAATTGCAACTTCGTTTGTTGAAACAGTTCTCTAAATACAACAATCGATCTTTCGCAAATATAATCACTGGCGATGAGACGTTTATGAGCCCAAGCGAAATATATAGAGCAAAATATCGTCATCCAAAGAATGTTAAAAACGTAGCATAGCAAAACGCACCATGAACGTCAAAAAGTCATGTATGTAATTTTATATACCAATCAATGTCCTGCTATTCAAATTGACGTAACAAAAGGAAAATCTGTAAATAACAAGTTTTACAAAGGCAAAAACCGTCGACCAGCAACTGGTCTCCGTTGAGTGGGGTTGCTGCATAAAAATGCTTCGTCACACAAAGCGGCCATTGTATCTGAATATCTGAAACAGGAAAAGGTTGTCGTGCTTCCTTACCCTCCTTATTCACCAGATCCTGATCCATTGTTTTTTTCCAATTTCAAGGGTCAAAGAACACTTTGCTGGAAGAAAATATCAAACGCGAAAAATTCTCGGTTAGGCTATTTTCAAGTGTCTAAATAGTATATCTCGAAAATATTTCGAAAACCTATTTGAAAATTGAATTAAAGACTACTTTTTTGTAGGATGGCGATATTGTTTTGGCACTGTTGGCACGTCTGAAAATTGACCAATTTGCATTCATATTTGAATACCCCTCGTATCTACTTACACTTATTGTTTGATCCAGAAGTGCAGCAATATTTACTTACCCTTCTCTCTTGCTAAAAATGCATAATTTTTTACATTCACTTCCGTGATCAAGAAGTACGTCAATATTTACTAACAATTCTTTCGTGATAAAGAAATGCAGCAATATTTACTTACCCTTCTTGCGTTTTTGATAGTTTTCCTCCTCTGTTTGCATATAAGAGACACCTTCTTTTATTTTTTTATCTGTAATCAAACATATAGATATGTTATCAGAGTAGGTCCTGATTATTGTTAGTAATATTACCTTTCTTTTATTAGTCTCAAAATAACTCTAATATTACGAAATTCAAAAAATTAAAAAAACTTTAAAAAAACACAACATTCTTCATATAAATGTAATGTATTGAAACCTATTTACGATTATTAACTTTTATGGTCTGATAGATGATATATGATCTTTTAGTTCTGAGAGTTTAAAACCAGTCAGTAAACGATAGTGGTGGACATACACTCGCTCGATTTTCCGTAAACTAACTTTGATAATGTATTGTTTGTTTCATTTTAGGCCTTTTCCCAACAGTATTTCAGTCATATAGGCGGGTAGTTTCCTAACCATCAGTCATGGAGAGCTACGCAAGTACTAGACTACCTTCCTCCGTGCTAAACTACCAAAGTATCTCTCGGGGATCAAACCCACACCAGAGAGGTAACTCGATTAGAAGTTATCGACTCTAACTCCTCGACCACGGAAGCGGGTGATCATGTATTGAAGAAATTAATTTTGTATCTGTTTAGGTCATTAATGACATGAATAATCGATATGATGTAAGGTAAATGTAATAACTTATTTAGCCAGAAGCTATTAAAACTCAGTACAACGTGAAATTTGCTATTATCCTTTGATATTTTCCTTCTTAATTCATGGGCATAATTTTGCATCGCTCTGTTTTGAACAGTATGATATTTCGTTTCACTACACAAGTCTGTAATTAAATGAAACATGTTTTCTTTGTTCCTCTAAGCATTATCGTCAACACATTTTAACGGTGTTAATCAATTTTAATTCTGATATAGACACAAAAAGCATCAAATAACAGACCTTCATCAAGTTGTCGTTTTATCTCTTCTTGGGTTTTCTCCACTTTAGTAACCCGTTCTTTTACATATGTCATGTCTTCCTCCAATTTACCTTCACCAAGTTGTCGTTTTATCTCCTCTTGGTTTTTCTCCACTTTAGTTACTCTTTCTTTTACATATGTCATGTCTTCCTCCAATTTACCTTCACCAAGTTGTCGTTTTATCTCCTCTTGGTTTTTCTCCACTTTAGTTACTCTTTCTTTTACATATGTCATGTCTTCTTTCAATTGATCAACATCGGCTTCATAGTCCTTCCACTTTTTTATTTCTTCTTGTACCCTTTTCTCTTCCTCTGGGTCGAGAGAGCAGATTTTGAAATCGTTAATGGTTTGCTGAATTTTCAGAGCTGAAGAACTTCGTCGAACAAGTATCTGAGAAATGAATTAAGCAGAAAATATCAAGTTGGATTTGTTTCTGTATGCATTATCAAATTTCAGTGTAAGGGGGGCAGTTGCCTTGTGGTTAAGGTGTCTACATCTCAACAAAGAGATCATGGGTTTGAGCCCCGCTCGGGTCACAACAATGTTTCTTCATATGAGACCAGTACTGGTTGGTTCAAGGAAGCGGACTCGAAAGTGATTAAAATAAGTTGAAAGAACTTTTTTCGCAATCGAGCTTATTTGTATAATTATGTTTAAACCAAATTTCAGTGTTTGTTGAATTTTTTTATTGTTGGCGCTTTTTTATTTAAAATAGAATATGAATGAAGAAAATAAATAATCGATACACATATTGTTTATGTATACTTTAAAGTGTTATTTACAAATGGAAATGACATAAAAAGAAACAATTACTTTCATGGTTAGATGGTATAAAATATTAAGTAGTCACTTCCATCGTTTCCATCATTTTTAATCGTTTAAGTAATCGTCCAATTCCATAATGCCCTTTTTAATATCCGCGCTAATTAAGGGCCAAATGATCAAATATGATTTAATTATAACGTTCTCTGTGACAATTTTAAGCAGATGTGAATTGCGTATAATTCCGAATAATTTAACAACTTTTAACAACCATTCTGCCTACCTGCTCTATGTCATTCCACCAAGTTACAAAGTCATTTGGCTGAATAAAAGTTGTTTTTGATATATGGCTTATCTGAAATAAAATTCAAATAACTATAGCTTAGAGTGCAATCATACAAAATAAGTTTCAAAGTATATAACTTATGACTTATATAGTTTACGCGTTAGCTTATCCGATGGTATTATGGTGATATGTATTAATTAAATGACAACAACGTTAACAGCTTATTTAGCTGTACATGTTGAGTATGTTCATCCCCGTTCCAAACATAACACACGTCTTAACGTATATAGCTCGCACCTACTGAAAAAATCAAATAATAAGTATAATAATGCGCATCATTTTTGGTAGGAATATTTTATCATCACCAGAAAATGGCACGTAATGATTTTGAAGTCAGTCGCTCAAAGGTCAAGTTCATATTGACCGTAATAAAAAATATTGTTTGAACAATAATGAAAGACCGCGTACTAGCAGCAGGTTTTTGATTAACACAATGTCCTTCAACATATGGTAGTGATCATCGTAGTTGTAGCCCATGTCGTCAAATATGTCTCCGTTAAAACCAGTTTCATAAAAGTCGACTCGTACTTGTAATTATAAATGTATTGTCATGGTCGTAGTCGTTGTATATTTTGTCGAAGCCGAATTCGGTTTTGTCGTTGCTAAAGTTGAATAAAAAACGTAAGCACAGTTGTACTCGTGGTCTTTAAGTCGTAACAGTGGTACTTATCCTGTAAGTTGTAGCGCTGTCGTAGCAATAGAAAAGAAGGTTATACTCGTTTTCGAGTTTGTCGTCGTCGAAGATATCCTGTTTAATAGCCATAATCGATATCGAAGTCAGTAGCTAGTTATGCAGTCTATAAATTTGATTTAAACTTATTTGTTGAAGGTCGATTGCAAAACAAGCTCTTGCAACATATATTTTTCATTTTTGAGTCCGCTTCCTGACTCGTTGTCATATAATGAAATATAATAGGAACACAATCAGGGCTAAAATCTATGATATGTGGGTTTAGAGGCAGACGCCTTAACCACTAGGCCATTGCTCCCCTTAAGTGCAGTCTCTGAAGTCGCTGTCATGGCCTTAGTCTTGGACCGTACTTTTATATAGTCTTTTAAATTATATTCATAATTGATAAAGTAATCATTCTTTATTTTTGCTCAGCATTTTCGACAAACAAATTGTTTATCTTGTCCTGTGTAGAGTTAATAACAGTACATGATTTATAATTATTAAAAGCAAAATAGACACAATTGGATAAGTGGTATATTGCCGAGTTATTCTCACACTGTGTATATTATACAAATTAACTTAACAACCTTATCAACTTGTAATAATCCGTCACTTAAAAGTGATTCAAGTAAAGTCTCCTGCACAATAAATTACTTGAATAATTGAGAAAAAAAAGACAAAAATACATCATAGTCTTAGTTTATAGGACGTAGATAACATGTATGTGCAGTTCTGATGTATAAAATCAGTTGATGTCTGCTCTAAATTCTTATCACAGCTTATTTGTTAATCTGGAAGTTGATAATGAGCCATTTACGTTATCATGCAGCGCCTTGACTTACTCAGCTTATGATAGTACTAAGGCAATGGTAAGCCATATGCGGTAAAATCAGTGTAAGTACAATGTATATGCATTAGCTTTAACCGGCACAAATTACTTTAGTGATGGCAGATCTCTAAAATCTAAAGATTACTACTTGTTTGTTATAAATTTGGTGGATATATTTATATTGCGTAATCGAGGACAATTTAATTACCATTGACTTAGTAAAAACTTAGTGGAGAAACAATATCAGGTAATTTTGAACTCGATTTAAATTTTATAAAATGTTTTGACCGGGTAAAAATGATAAAGTTAAAAGTCCTTGAAAATTATTGAAGTCTCAGGTTTGGTATAAATGAAGGGTTTTCGTGCAAAATACATCAACATTAAACACTTATGGTCACAAATTCGTAATAGTAACCCTGTTTTTTTTCCCCCTCTCATTATTAATATTGTGTGTGTGTTTGCGTGCGTGTGCGTGTGTTAAGAATGTTACTTGCGTCACAATTAGCTCGGTCAATGAGACAATGCTGTTGTTGTAAGCAGGCATGTTTTATCAAGGCTTTCGATGATGGCAGAAACGCTCTGAAAGTTGCTAACATTCTGACAGAAAATCACTACATCATCGATTTGTATATCCAGTTAAGATGTTTAACTATCATTTTTAATATTTTCCCAATAAAGGAACATTAATAATGCAACACTAGACAGGTATCAACGATATTGTCTTGATTTGCGTATATTAAATATACCAACTAGATTTATAATTGACATGCAGTAATCAGTATATTTTTTTTCTGCCATCACTGCATTTATCTGTCATCACTGGCGCCGGTAAAACGATATGGCTATGTTCGTCATAAGCTGTATACAATGCAACATTTTACTTTTACAGTAGTTCTGAAATGCACACTTTATCCGAATGAGAATTATTCACGACGTTCTTTGACAACAACAATTCTACTTGTATTCCAGAAAAATGCCATTCTTGCATGATTGTCACATTGTCATATAAAGATTTTATAAGTATGTTGAATCTTACATCGCTTACTTACCATATTACGGAAAGCTTTTAACCGACATATATCTGCCTCAACTGTTACATCGGTTGATAAAGGTGTTGCCTTCCAGTCAAAGTTCTTATTCAATCCAAAAATCTTCAGGTATCTAAGAAGACAAATCATCAGCGTTATGTCCATAGTCGACGTAGTTGGAACTTGGCCGACTGTTGGAAACAACTGATCATATTGTACCTGTGTTATAACGCCACGGCTTTTCAAACGTGTGATTGTCGCCTTTTCGTGATTCAAACATACACTTAGAGTTATGCCTTTTGCAGTCAGGGACTGGTCTAGTATGTTTCTCAAAACCAGGAGGCCTCCATCTATAATGAGTATTTGCAACCGGAAAAGGTAAATTCGGTTTTCCACTGTCTGTGTCAGCCCACCGGTTGCCATTTCCACTTGCTTTGTCAAGCCTCTGTCATTGCCACATCTTATAAAAGATAACATGTATAGTTGCTACAGTAATGCTTGGAAGTAATAAAGCATTTATTATTTTTATATCAAAGGTTGCTTTTTTATTTGTTTGTTATCATAATGACTTCAGTTAATATCTTCCAATGAAATATGTATACTTATAATGTAATTATAACAATTAGAGAAAAAAAGAAATGAAATTTCAAAATTAATAAGTGTTTTTTCAAGTTATTTAAGTCGATAAAGTCCTGTTTTTAATTCTCTGTTGCTAGACTGTGTTTAATTTTCCCAAGCACCAGATTGAGCATAGTGGTTCCTCAAAAAGTATAGCGATAACACGATGCTTTGTTCTTTGTAATATTGCTTTTTACAGTACTAAAACATAAGACCAGCTGAAGATAAATGTGGTTTAGTAAACGTTAGGGAGAGCAACGCTCCCGCAATTGTGAAAACTATTACAAATATTGGAAAATCTAGAAAAGCTTCCGTATTAAAGTGTATCTAAAGCATAAAGTAAGTACATGTTCGTTTTCAAAATATATACCGCTTTTAAATAATCACATATCGTCTCTGCAAGCTAAATTATTATACATGAAACAAAGAGTTTATGCAAGTGACATATCAATAAGAGTGAAATACAAATACTGAACGTTATATTATAAGAAGTTACGATTTTATTAACAGGTATAAACATGCTTTCTCTACTGTAAGATCCGTTTTTATTTAATTTGGTCGGCACACCAAACAAATATAGAAGGCGAAATTTCAGCCCCTTATATGCTTATTTTCAAAACCCGCCAGTAGTCCAAACTCCTTAACTCCTTAAAGTGGTTGTTTCCTCAATAAGTACACTTATGCCGAAACATTTAGGGGAGATCACTACGTAAAGATTGACAAATGATTGGCGCATTAATTTTCAAGCCTTCTCGGGAAGAAAAAATAGTTCCTGATTGGTCATTGTGTAATTCTTTAATATAAATGCTTATATTGAGCTCCATGATTACTTAGTATTTGTTTGTTTTTGGTTTAACGTCACACCGACACAGCATAGGTCATTTGACGATGTTCCAGCTTTACAGGTGCAGGAAGACCTCAGGTATTCTTCCGTGCATTTTTTCAAGCACGAACGGGCACCTGAGTTAAATATAGAAAATAAGAATCCCTAAAGAAAGCCCAACACGGCAAAATTGAAAATGTTGCAGACTCGGTTTGATTGAGCCTGTTCACGGACGGTAGTGTCAAGTGCAAACTACCGTCCAAGCCCCCTAGCACCGACTTTAGAAGATTAACATGAAAAAGTAAAATTTTGAATTTAGAAACATCCGCAGATGTGTTCACACAGCGGTAATCATGAAAGCTTCAATGTGCACTTCCGTGTCATTTCACGAAAAGCGGCATATGATCCCCAAGTCATAAAAAGCGTGTGCCCTAAACGAGAAAACAATGGGCGGAACTTAATAAAATGAAATTTTAATTTTGAAACGGGATCAGAGGTTATGAAGCCTACGTATCACAGATAAGACGTCAAAAGACAAGTTAAAAAGCAGGCAACATATCCTAAGGGTGATTCAACATTATTCAAGTAGGAATATTGGAACCACCCAACTAGAAAATGCCGAAAAGTTAACACTAAAAATACCACAAGCACAACAATAATGTTTGTTTGTTTTTTGGTTTTACGTCACATCGACACGGTATAGGTTATATCGCGACGCTCCATTTTTACTGGTGGAGGAAGACATCAGGTGCCATTCCGTGCATTATTTCAGGCACGAACGGGCACCTAAATAGAACCATCGACTTTATGTAAGCTAGCTGGATGGCTTCCTCACATGAAAGAATCCAAAGTCTCTGTCAGGTTCGAACCAACAGCGGTGATGGGTATGTGGTTTGAAGTCAACGACCTTAAGCACTCGGCCATGGACTCCCCATGATTATTTACACCAGTGTTGATTAACCGGTTTACCGTGAACAAAATATCTCGAAATTTATAAAGATTCAAACTCTAATTTAGAATAGTGTCGTTTTCTTCCGACTGTTTTCTTATAACTTTCCCGTGATCGAGGGGCTACACGCTCACGAGAGGTTTGGATTTCAAATCTCAGTTAAGGAAACTCATGTTTTTTCTTTTTTTTTAAATTGTTTAAGCCAAATAAACATTGTATTGAATATAAGTGTTGCAATTAGCCTTACAGCCAATTTACTACATTTAGAACCCTTAAAACAGCATTGGTGGCACAAAAACAAATTGGTTTATAATCTCACAACCTTCACCTTTCTCACATTCTGAGACCCAAACAAATCTAGCGCCTTCTGTGCTTTGATTAATTATGCAATGGAAACCATTGTTCAGCTGGAGGATATAGTGAGGATTCTTGAGGTATGCATTTATTTACAAATAATAGTTTTTGTTTCAAAATTAGATTTGCATTACTACGCCTATTCAGAGAGAGAGATGCGATTGACATTGAATGAAATAATAACATATTTCTAAGAATGCATGCGAGAAAAGTTCGACTTCAGGAGATTGGTTAGAACAGCAGTAGGCCACTCAAGTCGCGTATTTATCTTAAAATGTTAACATAAACATTTCGTTTTTTTGTCATTTGGCTAGTGGGGTGTTAAATCGGATCTTAAAAACGCTGTATCATATTTTTTGTCAAATGAACATAAAAGTATAACTGTATGTTGAAGCAAATTCCTCCAGTTCTTACATTTCAGGAATAGCTTAACCTCATATAGACGTGTTTTTACGGCTCTTAGACCCCCTTTTGAGGCCTCAGACAATAAAAAAATACTCTATTTAGGCCTAAAACACTGTTTTTCGTTTGAGAAATAGTGATAAAAAAGTAATCACTTTTTTGGCGCCGCCCTCTATCAAAAGGTACATCAAGGGGTGCCAGAAGAGGGATGTGCCCCTTTGTGTTTCGGGGGTTTGAAGGGGGCCCCCTCATCGCAAAAAAATTGTTGGACATGTGACAGGCTAAAAATGGCATCAGGTCGATCGTAAGGTAACGTGTAGGCAACGATGAAAAGCCTTTTATTCCATCCCAATCCATTGAGAAGTTGAAGCACCTTGAAATCAGTTTTGATGGAAAAAACAAAGCAAAAAAGTGATTTTTGGCAATATTTTAGGCGTCCCCTCGTTGCCATGGTAACAGAAAAATTAACATTGAACATGCTGTTACAGTGGTTATGGTCCAGTCAACAAGTTTCATCAGTATTGAAGCATGTTTAATAGTTTCATAGCAGTTTGAACTTGTAACAGGAGGCTTTACAATGAGAACTGTCATTTTTCACTATATGCTCATTAGTAAAAAACATAAAAATACTACAAAAACAACAACTTTTTTGGTAGTTCCAGGTTTGTTAAATCATTTTTTGATATTAGAAAAATTAAAAATTCTACAAAACAACATTATTTTCACCAAAATAAGGTGAAAGATCACATTTTAACAAAAACACAACTAGATTTTAGGTAATTCCAGGGGTTTCCTCATTTTTTATTAATTAAAAAAATTAAAAATGCTACAAAACAACAATTTTTCACCAAAATTAGGTGTTAGGACATGTAAAAGCTAGATATTGGGTAATTCCGAGGTTTTTATCTTATTTCTTAACCCTTTACCTCATAAAGACGTGTTTTTGTCAGCTTTTCCAGCTTTGGAGACATCAAACAGTGATAAACTCTCTATTTAGACGCCAAACACAGTTTTGGGTTTGAGAAATGTTGATAAAGAGTGATCAATTTTTCGACGCCAACCCCTCTCAAAAAGGTACATTAAAGGTTGCCAGAAGGGGGATGTGTGCCCTTCTGGTTCGGGGGTTTGGAGGGGGAGGCACTCAGGCAGCCCCCCTTATCGCCAAGAAAATGTTGGACATGTAACAGGCTAAAAATGGCCTCAGGTCGATCGTAAAGTAACGCGTAACCAACGATGAAAACTTTTATGCAAAAATACAGATTTTTGGCAATTTGAGACGCAATTTGAGACGTAGCCCCCCCCCCCCACCTCCACAAGTTACCTTGGTAAGTATTGAGCATTTAAGACTGGGCATGCTGTTACATAGGCTATGGCCCAGTCATAATTTGTGCCATATTTCAACAGTATTGAAACATGTTTCACAGTCTCCTAGCAGTTTGAACTTGAAACAGGATACTTTTCAATGAAACGTCCATTTCACATTATGCTCATGAGGCAAAATGTTAATATGGATTGCTTAAGTATTTTATTTGTTTATTGAATATGTTAAATTGTCTCTCATTATTAACAACCAAAGAAAAAAAACGATAAAAAAACAAAAACAAAAAACAACAAACAAACAAAACAATAAAACAACAACAACCAACAAGAAACAAAAAAAAACTAGTTTACAAAGCATTTAGGAAATAGATTACTTTCAAATGAAAGTTAGTATCTTTTTAAATGTGTTTTCAGCATGGTAAAATGTTATTAGTGTCACGACGTTGGTAGAACGTCAAAATACTGATAATGAGCAAAATAATATGCAAAAGCTAAAGTTTTTGAATTGTTATAAGCGAGTGTTTCCCACATATAAGGACACAAAAACTCTTGGTGGTGAGCTAGCTTTTTACCGATAGGGTTTGTGTGCCTTAAAACGTTTCATTTGGTGGCAGCGTTGGGATGAAAACAACTGCCGGACTGGAGTTGTCGTATCTAATGATTTCCCAGGCCAAGTCTAAGTCTTGGGACGAGACTTCTCAAAGGGGGAAGCAATGAAACGACGTAAGAAGAACGACATAATACTGATAGTGAGCAATATAATATGCAAAAACGTTTTTGAATTGACATAAAGGAATGTATTCCATATATAAGAGCACAAACCACTCCTGGTGGTGAGCTAGCTTTTGACCGACAGGGTTTTGTAAGTTGTTCATGTTACATTTGGTGGCAGCATTGTGCCTAAAACCGTTACATAAGCATAATAGAATTTGGGAAAGGGGTGATCCCCCGAAACCTAATAATATCTTAATATCTAAGTCATCAGTATAGAAGAGTTGTTATCTAATGATAAGTATGACGCATACGGTCATTTTTATGCAACCGCAGCATCTGCCATGAAATGTTGAACTTGTGTATGTACGAACGTGTGTGCGTGAGTGTGTGAGGCGTGCACTTAATTTATAATTGGTTTTGCTTGACAAGTAATTGTTCGCCCGATTTCCGTTCATTATAAAACTGGAATTATTTTATATTAAGAATATACTAAAAGGTAAAATAAAAAACAACTATTTATATTTTAAAGCGAATCTGTCAATAATCGAAGGTTTGTAATACAATAAATAAATGTGTACGTTTTTAATATCGTGTATGTCGATATTACAACTTACATTTATCGCTTTTTAATAATACTCCTATTCAATAATTCCTTCTTTCTATACATTAACAAACATGATTGATTTTAAATCACGGGTGTTGTAGTTTTATACTTATTTCTATCTATTCTTTATATCATGTGATAAAGCATTGGATACATAGTACAACCGAGACGCTTGCGTGTTTTTAATTTTGGACGCCATACCTGACTTTATTTGATACCAAATATCTGATAAATCTGAAGCTTATGATATTTATGTTGTTCTTCTGCTTGAAAATGTAGTTTGTTTTATACAATCGTTCTGGTAGCAATAACGACTTTCACTTTCACTTGAACCAAATAAACATTTAATTTGATTTGGTTCAATACGCGATATATGATTTGTTTCTTACTTTCAATATACTGTCTTATGGCCCTTATAGCAAAATACTTACGGTATCATATTAACGATCTTTATTAAGAGATAATTATATTTTAGGACATTTTCAAATGTGAGAAGTACTTATAAATACATGATTTGATGAAACACAAGAAGTAAAAAATGAAGGGGACAATTTAAATTTAACACAATCGTCACTTAGTTTTCAATCAAATAATTTTGAAATACAATGTAGTTGAAAATGAAGTCTTAAGTACTCATGAAAATGCACGTATCTCAAAATGAAGAGAAACAAATATATTTTGTAACGCAACGAAGAAGATGGGGAATTAGTGAATGCGATCGACAGTGTACATGAAAACATAAATCATTCGCAAGCACACCTAATTATAGTTAAAGCTATTATCATACCAGTTGTTGTTTGATGTTTATTTTCGTTATTTTGCTTTTTTAAACCTATATGGAAGTTACTTGTGATAAACAAAATGGAAACACACATTTTTCGAAACTTTTATGATCATGATCCAAACGGACCATTAAACACAACATTTCGTTTTATTTCTTCTTGTTTTGTAAATTACTTATAAACGTGGCATTTTAAAGTCAATTTCTTTGTCCATTGGTACAGATATCCTTCACCGATATAACTGACATTAATTTTACCATATATAATTATCTCTAGTTTACGAGGTAAATTGTCACATATTTAACGTTCAAACAGTGTATACCACAAACATACAGATTGTTGTAGTAAAAAATATATATTATATAATGAAGGAATAATGCGAAAAAGAGACGGGTCTTTTAACAAGTTTATTCGTGTGTTGAACAAAAGCTCCATCACTTACACTGTAGATATAATTTTTATCTACAACACATGTAAACAATAAGAACTTATATTGAACTCTTCCAGATTGCCCCCTTTTTGATTGAATATTTATCTGCCGAAAAATTGATATAACCGAGTCAAACATACTGTAAGTCTGTAACATCGTTTTTCATTGTATAATCGTGACGTATAAATAATCTATATACAAGACTTCAGTAGTATAAATTAATTTCTGATTTCTTTTCGCTAATAAAGTAAGTTATTATAGATTCGTTATTAAGATTCTTGACACGTAATATTGAGATATATAAACGGTAATTTACAATATAAACCTCGCCGAACAGCTTGGGTTATATATACAAACAACCGTTAATATAGGACCATATGACCATATAATCTGTTTATAATTATAATATACACGTATGCTGTCTATACGTATATAAACAATTCTAGCTTTTCCTCTTAACATGAAGTTGGCTGTACTTTAAATTTTCTTGAAAGGTAAAATGACTATATATAAACGTTTGCTTGCAACATTTCCAAACAACCGTTATATTGGGCCATTTAAACTGTCAAAATCGTGATAAAAATATATAAAGTAATTATCAAAGCAATTACCGAGGCAAAGTATTGAAAGTTCATTTTTTTTAATTCAAGCAGCAATTCTTAACTCATTCCAATGTCGTAACAGAAACATGCATGTTGTTTAACTGTTTTAATAACATTCTCACAGGGCGGATTTTTATTTTAAAGAGGTGCAAAGTGTATATTTGCTTTAACGATTCAAAATGAAAAGCTAAATTTTAATGTCGCTATAACTTTGTTTTAACGCTATATATATTTTCATCATCATTAAATTTATGAGTCCATTTGAAATAAAAAATCTTCAAGAACAGGCAAAATGTGTTTTCCTTGAAATGAGAACCTTCAATAAAAACGAAGTTAAAATGGCGAGCGCGCGGGCCGAGATTTGATTAATAAAATTGTACATTTATTATTTATATCATTAAAATTCGTGTCTGAAATAATGTACGGAGGGGTAAAACCAAAAAAAAAATGTATCTAATATCTATGTACCAGACATGGGGCGATTACTTGACAATTGTAATCGATTTAATTATAATTATTTGTCAAAATGCTTGATTAAATTAAATTACTGATTACTCCATTTTGGCATTGTATTACTCCATTTTGACATTGTATTTGATGAAATTACTGATTACTGACAGGAGTAATCAGATTACATTTATGATTACTGATTACATGTACAGAAGTTAAGAAATGCAATGTTTCAACACTTTCGTTTTGTTGAACATTTCAGTACAACAAATGTACAGAAAAATAATCCAGCTTAGTTTTACAGTTATTAATTCAGTCTACATATGTACATGTGTTGCCACCTATTTACTAAGCTATATTCTCATATTACATTAAATGTTCATAAGTTTTTCAAATGTATTTGGTTTCAGGAGGCACCTCGTAAGGAGTAAAGTTTTTTCCAGCAATGCTGAATACTCGCTCTGATCCTGCAGCTGATGCAGAACAGCCAAATAAATATACTTTTGCTAATTTGGCTAATATCGGAAACTTGTATTCATAGGTCTTCCAATAACCAAGCGGGCAAAACTCAGGACAGGTTTCCTCATCAGTGCTATCATCTGCAAAATATTCTTCAAGCTCAGTTTTTGCACTAGAAACATGGCATTTTCGACTCTTTTTGGGTGTTTTAAAACCAAAGAAACGTATATATATGAAACGCAAAGTGTGCATTTAGCTCTCACATTGCCATCATCAGGAATTTTTTCTGGCAATATGAAGTATTTAAAAACAGCAGGTATATTTCCTGACATGCTTGCGTATTGCTTTCTTTTCGATATGATGAAAATCTTTTTGTACTTTTTGCTTCTACCTGGACTTAACAATACCAAAATGTAACAGAAAACATAAGAATATCTCACTTTTGTCAGTAATTGCAGCTTATACTTGCTCTCTACTCAACCTGTAAAGTATTCTTAATAAGTGATATTATACCTAATCAGGCCATTGTTATAAATTCACAGCTATATTTAAGTGGTATAATTGTGACAAGCATTTATGTATTGGGTCAATCTGTCAGTGATCTTTTCATTACCTCATTAAAAGGTGTCATCAAATCTGACCTGGGTGACTGCATTTAATTCACCTACACCACCTTTTATTAGTAAACATTGACACTGGTACTTAACTTTTATATGTATGTTTGTTTAGCATTTATAGCTTAACATGTATTGTAATCATACATGTAATCATTGTGATTACTGATTAATTGGTCATGTAATTGATTAAATTACTGGCAAAAATTATGATTACTGATTATTGTGATTACTCAAAAAAATTGTAATCGATTAAATTAAATTACGATTACGATTACCCCATGTCTACTATGTACCCTCCAGGTCGAAAATATTTCACGAGTATTCCGTACGGAGGAAACAAGAGGTATATTTGACTTTTTGTGGAGAGGACAGAAATAACGTTACACAATACAACGAATCTTATATTTACTCTATACCTTAAACATTATGACAAATATTTCATTTTATACAAAATCAGTTCACTCGGATTTTTATTTAAAGACAACAATCAAAGCAATTTTGTTTCGATCTAAAATGTTTGCCTCTTTATTCATTTTAGGAGATAATAAAAAATATATAAAGGTACATGTAGTAAAATAACTACTACTTTAACTTTTGTTTTAATTACGCATTTGTTCACATTCCCAACACGTCGATATCTTCCCTCTTTATCTAAACTACCCGACTGACATTGATATTGTTTGATTTTATTTACCTGTAAATTCCAAACTGATTATAAGGTCAATGCATAGAATATATTAATATTTGACAAATGATCAATAAATTTCGTGAGATGTAGGCATTCAGATGTGATTAGATACTTATTGTTTCTATGAATTTGTTACACTGACCATTATAGCACAATAAGGTAAACCACTGGTATATTATAATATAATATCTAATGTCCTACGTGTTGTACGATCAAGACAGCGTATGTCAAGGTTTTTTTATTCATAACTATTTTCAACATGTTTGAAGTTATGGTTGTTCTTTCTGTTTTAACACTTTGCCTGTTTTTGTAAATACTATACTTTTGTATATAACATTGTTTACGAATTGATATTAAAAATTCATTCGGATTCAATAAATGTTATTTCAGTCCCGTAAAAAACAATTCAAAACGTGACAATTCAGTTCATATCCATGTAGACAATTTTGGAAGCGTTTGACCATTTTCATTATAAAATACTTTAAAATAAGGAAAGAATAAGTCAAAAGAAGGGATTAAACCTCGGACTTCTGGTACATTAGGTACTCACCTAACCGACTGTGCTTTTGGGGATGTAACGGGAACCTACATTAAGCTAGTTGGGGTTTATATACTATTAATTTTCGTAAAATAAACGGACACACCCGACGTGGGATCGAATATTTAAATGAGTGCTATTATGTATTCATACTTGACAGGTAAATAAAATCAGACTATACGTGGTCTTTATCAAACACTTAAACACCGATATCTTCTCTCTGATGTGTGCCGTCATTAAATAGTCCTATATTCTAACATTTTTCAAAGTCTTATTATTGTATGATAACAAGATGTCCTTAATAAAAGTAAATATCTTCATGTAGAGTGGCGATTTTATTAGTTGTCATTGTGATACGTTACATGCTCTTTTTCAGATGTTATCGGTTTATTTTATATCACATATCTTATGACAAAATATACAGCAAAATCTCCACTTGAGACAACCCCGGGATTAAGTCAACCCTATAATTTAGACCAAAAGAACACAATTTTCGCTTCTTTATGTCAATAGTTTAATGACCCAGAATCTAACCCACCCCGCTAAGACCATCAATTTCAGTCCCAAATTTCTGTTTAATTCTCTATTTGACCCCACTATTGAGATCACCGATACTCCAGTGAGCATCTACTTAAATCACAAGTTTGTTGTTACATGTATCATCTGCGTTAAACGCGACACTTGATGTAACTAGGTATCAAAACTGCCATGTTCTGGATATAGTATAAAACAGGATGAGACGTTACTAGGTAACAAACAATCAAATATTTTTACATTTTTAAAACCGAGCAAAATATCCGCCCATAAAAATTGTTTAATACGGGGAGGAGGTGGGTGGTGTGGATGTTGGGAATAAGACCGTCCCTCAAAAAAATGGTGGGGTTGGCAAATCTTCTACGGTGTTACTGAAAAATTAAAATACATATTTTTTGTTCCATTAAAATGACATAAATATACAGAAGTCGTAAACTAAAGCAATGGTAAGAGTATCCACAATACTCCAAAATCAATACCACTTTTGTCCAGTCCTCTAGGCAACCGTGTATTGAATGTCACAGGGCATCATATGCTATGACGTTTTAAGTTAATAAAGAGAGCGTCTAAGCCTCCGGGGTGACATATCCCTCGGACTTGATTGGACAACCTAATATGTCATTTAAAGGCACATTATGCCTCAGAAATGAATAGTGTTATATTCACTTGAAACGGAAACATGAGTGTATTACATTGGAATGATAGTTAATGGGAATGTTTGATTCTTTTAACCTAAATGGTGTAGATGAATGTGTTATTATGTGTAATGGAAGAAGAAAAACGTAAACAAAATAGTATTTTGATTTCCATTCAAAATACTAAGTCACTCTTAAAGTACTAATTGCTTATATACATCAGAAGCGAAAGATGGTTAAAGTTATTGACAAAATTCTTACGTGTAACTGTTTTTAAAACTACAACAGGAAATCAAATTTAAAAAGCTTTTGAGAAAAAAGCATTTTATTTGGGGTGTAATGTGTCTTCAAATAATGTTTTTAACTAATGATATGTTAATGTTAAATTTAAACCGAATTATTCGAATATATTCGAATGTTTGATGTCATCAAGTTAATGTGGTTTTTACAAATGTGTTTTGTAAAGTAAATGCCACTTCATTCAAAATAATGTGAATAGTTATATGATTATATGATTCCGCAATATTTTGTTATCAAAATCAAATGCTACCTATTTGATACATACATACCACAAAAACAAAAACAACATGTATATGAATTTACGTGGTGATAAATAACATTCCTTGAATTATTATTGATTAGTTCATTATTACTTTGTTTCATCAATTTTGTCTGATCTATTCAATAACTTTTAGATATTAAACTTTTCATTAATTATTTGAAAAGTTAATTAATATTCTTCAGGTCACAAAATGCAGCTTGACAGGGTATTTTTTTATTCGTCAGGGTTATTTTCAGACAGTATCTCAGCATGAAAAATTTGTATCAGCAAAATAAAGTCTCGGAAAGGGGTGATCTCTCGAAAGCACCAAAACAACAATATATTATGAAACTTGCAGACTAGAATGGAGTATAATCACCCTAATGATATCTTAGCCACCAGTTGAGAAAGAGATGTTATCTAATGCTAAGTTCGGCCCTGATTGTCAAATTTATGCAACCGCAGCATCTGCTATACATTGGCATATAGCGATTGTGTGTATGCGTGCTTGTATGTGCGCGCGTGAGGGTGTGTGCGTGAATGTGTGACGCGTACAATTGATTTATAATTGATTTTATTTGACACGTCATTGTTAGGAAATGTTGATTTCCTTTCATTACATTAACAATTGAAGTTTTTTTGAATTCAGTTTATATAAAAATGTTTAACGAAAATCAATTCAAATCAAATTAGTCAATAATCGAAGGTCTGTTATACCATAAATGAATATGTAAATATTAAATATCATATATGCTGATATAACAACTTACATTTATCGCTTATTTATAATATTCCTTTTTCAATAATTTCCTCTTTCTTTACACATAGTCAAACAAAACTGATTGATTTCATATGACGGGTGTTACAGTTATATACTTATTTTATCTATAGTTTCTATCATGTGACAAGCCGTTGAATACATGATACAACCGAGACGCGTGCGTGTTCTTAATTTTGGACCCCTGACTTTATTTGATACTTAATACCTTATTTATCTTATTTATCATATCTGAACCTTATGATATTAATGTTGTTTTATGGTTGAAAATATAGTTTGTTATTCATTGGTACACAATAGTTCTGGAAACAATAACAACTTTTACTTTCACTTGAATCTGAACCAAATGTACATTAAATTTGATATGTTTCAATACTCAATCTATTGAGCTGTCTTTCTATTTTTCATTATACAGACAATTATCTCTATGATATTTTCAATTGTAAGTGTACTGTTCACATGTACACATGATTTGTTGAAACATTAAATGTAAAAATGTCGGTTATCATTTAAATTTAACAAAATCGTCACTTAATTTTCAATCAAAATATTTTTGAAATAATTGAAAATGAAGTATTAATACTCATGACAATGCATGTTCCTGAAAATGAAAATTATATTTCATAACGCAACAAACAATTGTATTTCATAACGCAACAAACAATTATATTTCATAACGCAACAAACAATTATATTTCATAACGCAACAAACAATTATATTTCATAACGCAACAAACAATTATATTTCATAACGCAACAAACAATTATATTTCATAACGCAACAAGTGAAGATGGTAAATTGGTGAATGCGATTGACAGTGTATATGAAAACATACATCATCGGCATACACATCTTATTACAGTTAAAGCTATTATTGTTCACCGCCTTTTCGAAGGAAAAAGAGGGATATAGAAATAGGCTCCCTCCGTATGTCCGTCCGTCACACTTTCATGTCCGGTCCATAACTTTGTCATTTATGAAAGGAATCTGAAATAACTTGACACAAGTGTTTGTCTGCATTTGCAGATATAGCATTGATCATAATCTTGGACTGAAAGCCCTGAGATACATACCTAAATTTTTTGAAATAGCACAATTTTAGGCTTCATATAAAACTTCCCCGAGGCGGGGGACGTTGGTAACTCTGTTACAAATTCTTGTAATACTTGTTTCTGTTTGTTTGTTGTTATTGTTGTGTGTTATGTTTTTGCTGTAAGTTATTGTACTTCTGTCTTGAAACCTATATGGAAGTTACCTCTGACAATCAAAGTGAAAACACAAATTGCTTTTTTTCGAAACGTTCATGATTATGATTCCAACGAATCATGACTTAAACGAAAATTATGTTGATTTTATTTCTGTTTTTTTTTTTTACCTTTTGTACATTACTTGTAAACGTGACATTTTAGGACAATTGCTATGTCCTTTGGTACAGAAACCCTTCACCGATATAACTGATATTAATGTTGACTTTACCCTATATACATATCTCTAGTTTATGAGATAAATTGTCACATATATAACGTTCAAACATACAATTATTTCAAAGCTACATAAATATAAATCCTATACAGTCAAACGTGTATTAAGCGACTGTGCAAAGAAAACACCAGAAATGATCGTAATTATCACACATCCATAACTTCATTAGGTGCTAAAATAAAAAAAAAAACTTTCTTCCATTACGTTGTACCTGTTTGACACTTTGCAGAACTGTTCAGTTCCTCCATCACTTTGCTTTGCCCTGTCCCTAATACTAAAATTCACATAAGAGTAGGTACTTTCTGTTGTGTCTTTTTCCATTGAAATAAACACACTATGTCTTATTGTAACGATAAATTATCTTTACTGCTGATCAAGTTCAAGGTTAATATAATGCCGTCTAAATATCAACAGAGAACCGTACACGCCATCAAAGACGGGGCGGAACGTTTCTTTGGTCAATCGATTTTGTTGGATAATACGCATCACAGGTGAACTTAACTTCGGTTGCTTTCGTATGTCTTTATTTATATTTTAGATTTTTTACGTCAATTGCTTTACGTTTTACGTGATGAAACCTTGCAACACAAAATGCATATTTTGACATTATTATGTCGCTACCATTGACATAATATTTAGATATTGTGAGCAATAATTCATACCTGAATGCTCACTTTTATCTTGACCACTTTCCATATTTGATCATGTATATTTATCAATTATTTATAGACAGAAATGTTTAGGAATGCCGATGGTTCTACTCTGATGGCCGATCGTGTCTGAAATAATGTAAGAAGAGGAAAAACCAAAATAACTATATATATGTACGCCATATTATTACCCCCTGAATCGTAGAATATTTCCAATCAGAGGAAATTAGAGGTATACAGTATTTGACTTTTTTGGGGGAGGGCAATCTTAACGTTACACAATACAATGAATCTTATATTTACTTTATATCTTAAACATTATGACAATTATTTCATTTTACACAAAAGCAGCTTACCTTAGAAAAAATTATCAATACACGAGTAAAGCTATAGATACTATTGATATGTATGCATTTAGATTACTAGGTTAAAATTCATATCTGCGTCATTCACTTGGATTTTTATATAAAGACAAACAATCAAAGCTATTTAAAATAATTTTGATTCGATCTAAAATGTTTGCCTTTTTTTATTTTAAAAGATTATATTAAAAATATAAAGGTTCTTGTAGTAAAATATAAAGGTTCATGTAGTAAAATAACGTCTACATTTACTTTTGTTTCAGTTACATATTTGTTCACATTGTTAACACGTCGATATCTTCCCTCTTTATCTAAAGTACCCGGACTTACATTGATACGTGGTCTTTATCAAACACTCGACACTGATATCTTGTCTCTAATGTGTGCCGTCATTACATAGTCCTATTTTCTAACATTGTTCAAAGTCATAATATTGTATGACAAAAAGTCGCCCTATTCATATACTCAATAAATGGCATATTTAACAGCAGTGAATATTAATCTATTTACAGATAAAGTACCCAATTTATTTAGATGACATTGTGATCCGTTTCACACTCTGTTTTCCCGGTCGTAGACTGGTCTGTTTGCAGTTTGACTTCCTGTTATGTTACAGGGAAAAACTGAATATAAGAAGAGTTTTCATTTGTAAATTTAAAATTACGAAAAGAAAACTGTCAATCTCATTGGCCATTCTAAAATAAAATGTAAAGGATGGTTGTTGTCATTCTAAGATAGTTCTACACTAAATTGTAAAGGACGGTTTTTGCCATTATGAAATAAAATGTTAAGGATAGTTCTATAATAAAATGCACAGAAACTTGGGATGTGGAGCTTAAAACGCCTTTAAAATCCAAATAAAATGTATATTTGTCAAACCCAGCACATGTACTGATCATAAAAATCTTAATATAAGCCGTTTTGAATAAAAATCATATTTCAACCTCTATAATGATACACAAGATAAAAATGTTCGCCGGAAAAAAATCTGCACACCTATCGTCAACATCACTATATATTTTATAACATTTCCAATATTATCACATAACCCTTTGGTCCATCGATACAAAAGATATAAGTCTTAAGGACTATGGTCAAATTTAAACTTCAACGTTTATATAAACAACGCAACAGCCGAAATTAACATCACGATTATCACCGTTTTACTCTATTTACAAAATCTTCCGACAAAGTCAACGTGGCTCCCAGCTTTGCCGTGTGCAAAATGCGCTGCGCTTTGAAGATGGTAACAAGTCGGTTATGTGCGGTGCCATTCGGTAATAATTCAAAGCGGGTTGTATTTGTCTACCGTAAAATTATCAAGTTCATAACTATACACATATATACGGAATATTATGTTGTACTAGTTTTTTGAGGCTTTGTATTTTGCCCTCACCGTTACATAATCGATATCTCGCGAGACCGTTGATCGAGCAGGATATCTATTTTCCACGCTGCGAGTAACAAAATACATGGCCTAAAAAGCTTCTACAACATAATTATCAACTTTACTTACAAAATAGGTAAATATTTAATTTTAGAAACTAGCCGCTTGAAAAAAATCACGAATGACGGATGAATACGTAGCAAAGGAGATCACACCTCAAATAGTTCGGTTTCCGTTTCCAAAATCTATGTTATACATATCTAAGATTGAAACCAACGTGAAAAGTAGTCCAGCGCTCGTATATATAGAATCATTTTTGTCTGTAAAATAATACGAATTTCATATCCGTTCAAGCGTATTCGAGCTATAAAATTTGCAATGTAATATTGCCGTATTTGACAGACAATTTAAAGGAAATAATGTCGCCTTAACACGATTTTTACCTCTTACATATATTACCTTGGAAACTGAAAATAGTGCAAGAAAGGATAAAGAAATATGCTCAGAAATAAATTGAAAATAAATTGATTTTCCTTTAGCAAGGTAGCATGTTTTCATAAACTACTTATCCTAGGTAATATTAATTGTTTTGTTTTTGTGTTTTTTTTTGTAAGAAAAACTTAATTCTTAATGAAGAAAGCACACAAATGTAGAAAACAAGAAATGATTTAGATAAGGTGTAATAAGCCTGTATCAGAATCAGCACTTAGCTATCCAGGTTCATGACGCGGAAGAAAAATTTAATGGCTATTCCTGATAAAGAAAGATTATTATATGGCAGCCAAATTTACGATCAATGACAAAACTATATGGTTGATTCTGACATTGCTAAAATCATCATGGCAGTACTGGACGGACATTTTGGCTGTGAATGATGTTAGGGCAATTTTTCTAATTTAAAAGATTAGTCTTGCTGCGTCTAAAATACACTTATGATGAATGACTTATCTGTTTGTGTGCAATTGATATATATTTGTTATCAGTGACCAATTCTCTTGCTCATTAGTTACGCAACCTTAAAAAATGGCGGAATAAAGGGAAATCTGAAGGTGGAAATGTGACAATTTATGTATAAAGTTCTATTTTCTTTATCTTAATTTAAAACTTAGATTACTCATGTAAAATACCTATTTATTAGAATACCTTAATAATGCTCAAATTTGATATTTGGAAAATCCGATAATTACTATACAGTTCCTTTTGAAATGTAAAATAATCATCTTTTGAATGCACACTGAACAGCTCTGTTACGTTTAAAACTTATCACTACAGGTTATCACAGTATGATAACATAGTGTTATTAATTTACTGGCAATCTTTATAAGAATGTAGCTTCCCAAACATAGTTTATACATTCTCTTATCCCACTTAGACATATTCAGGAAGGATTTACTAGTTTTCAATTACTTTAATGTGTAACAGACTCAGAGGCATGTTTTTATGTACACGGCCGAATGAAAGTATGCAAAGTATATCTCTTACACATTATTTAAAGCATGATAACATTCATATCTTGATAATAATCGTAAATTACATATATGATTAAACACATGATGTATGGTAAACATGTATGTTATATTTCATTTTGTAAATTATAGGGTTACTATTATAATAGAGTACTGAGTACAATAATGACTTTTATTATAGTGACTGTGTTTGGAATGTCAAATACTATTTTTCTTTATTTCGTTATTCATGTTTTGTCCTTTTTACGACAAATTATTTTTCAACAACCGCTACTTTCTTAAAAAAATGTATATAAATCTAACATGCTCTTACGACTTATATTTATCATTCCTTAATAAATAAAGAGTATTTGTTTTTGTGAGTCATGATGTGCCTTAAAGTATTGAAACCTGTATTTTTTTGCTCATGTATCAGTGGATCAGTGGGAGTATACATTCAACAATAATTGAGGCAGTATTTCTTCTTTAAACTGTTGATTTGCGGCGTATAATTGTATGACCAGTTTACATTTTGTTAGACTGTTTAACAATCAAACAAAAAAAACTTTCGATTCGTTCCATATGCATGTCTAACTTTTATTGGTTTATAGCTTATTAAAAATGGTGGCAAACAATTGATCGTGTATTAATTGATCAGAAAACAAACGCAGAGAATAACTGTTCACACGAAGTATTTGTACAAAAGTTGAGTTGTGTGTCACTTAAAGGGACACTAAACTATCTAAAAAATCTTATTCCCGGTAGTTTCAGACTTTTTAAAGACAAAATCATATCACTAACATGACAACAAAAAGCTTCGTAAATATTATTTATTTTAATCATATTGTATTGTTGTGTTTTTTTTTATTTTACAAAAACAACAACAACAACAAACAGATACAATGTCACGTGCTCACATGAGACAAAATTTCAACGAATAAATTTTCTTCATTTACACTGATGCTGTAGTTTATAAGAAGCAAAATGATCGGACCACAAGTTTAAACAGCATTAGGGAGTTGGCCCTTCCTACATTGTCTCAATAATAGTAAAAAGATATGCACAAATTCTGTTGTATTTGGAATACAATGAATGGTACATATTAGCAATCAAAATTATATCATTTGAGAAATATAATTTTATTATAAGAAATATTCAAATACTGACAAAACTTGAATTTAAGAAAAAGATAGAAAGAAAAAAGAAAAAGGATATAAAGAAAAAATGTATGAAAAAGCACCATGTAGAAGTTTCCGCCCAGTTCCTGTCCTCAGCATCAATACAATACTTATGAACAACAAGCGGGTTTAATAAAGAGACTGGCTTATATCAAATGGGCATTTAAAACAAATAATGGTCTGCATCTTTAGAGTAAAAACTCACAATTTGAATTGTCTCGTAAGTCGTCGGCATTTAGATTACTAAACTTACTGATTTAACATTTTAAAGCAAAGGAGAATTTTACTGTACTGTAAATAATATAAATGTCTTTTTAATAGTACAGTGTTTATTTTAACATTTGAATTGTATTATTAGTAGTTGTAGGTATTTAAGATAGAGTGTTGTGAATCTTACAGATTGAATTTATTTTATTATTATACATTTTAGTATTTTATTTATCTTAAATTTCATTAGAATTGTTATACATCAGACTAGTGAATTGTTTTATATATAGACTTTTAGACACATTAGTAGGAATATGAAAGCTTAAACTGATAGATTCGCAGCATTCCCAATTCATTTATTATAAGTGTGTATAGTATATAATCATATAAGTATGTAAATATGATCTTTTATTATATTTACCTATAGATGTAAGCTTTGCTTACACGTCTCTTATAATTCTATATTGAATGGCATATGTACTTTTACCAGTTTTATTCATTTTTATTGTGATATATGTGTTGTACATGTGATGAGACGTAAATAAAATATTTGAATTGAATTGAATTGAATTGAATTCGATCCGCGAATTCATGTTTAGCGCAAATATTTCTACACCAATAATTTCTTAATAGTCATATTTTCGCGCTTCTATAGAACAATGTATATCAGTGTTATATGCTTTCACACTTTTTATTTAAATCTTTACTGAGTAATTGTGTTTTGTTTACCAAGTAATTCATCATTTAATATCGTTTATGTTTGTGTTTTTAATTGTTTGTTCAGAAAAACCAAAACATAACTTGATCAGATGTCAAGACGTTTATGACGCAAACCGTGAAAAATTATGCACGTTAACGGGTATTCTTTTGTTTGCTATAATTTGTCCGCTAGACAATGTCTTTTTGTGTACAATAGAGTATTGTTTGACACCTGGTATTAAAAAAAACTGTGAACTCCCTTGATGATTACAGTATTTTGCCTTGTTTAAACCCGAGTGGTCTTCGCAAATTTATGATTTTCGGCAGTCATCTCCGCGAATTCAAAATAGCGCGAATATTTGTATAGACCCCCGAAGTGGACTTTTCCGCGAAAATTTGCTTCCGCGAATTTAAATACACATACAGTATAACATTTGAACTTTAAATATGATGATTCATCCGTTCCATATCAAATAAAATCATTCAATTATTCAAGTTTATTTGTCGACCAGGTTGTTCAGACACTGAACGAATATATAAAAATCATATAACTGCAAATAAATTCAAATTCAAAAAGTTTTTATAAGAATTACCAAAGCGCTTTGTATAAACATTGCGTAAATGTCTGTACATATAAATTTACTCCTAATATATCTGCCGACTCAAAAGAAAGAATTTTTTTTAAGTGGTTTGGTTAACAATGAGCACAATTTCAAAACATGAAAACAAATTTCAAATATTGATGAAAACAAAAGAAGCATATCATTTAAATATTCTTACAGTAAATTTCTTGTCTTGGACAAAATGTTAATCTACATTTATAATTCTACATGATTATATGACTTTTAAATGATGAATTATTAATATGGTTCTAGAACATTTTTTATATAAAACACACACACACACGGTTTGTTATCATTCTTAATTATGGTGGCCGTTTGCGCCCATTTCAAACCTTCAAAAACCATAAAATGTTTCGGGCAACTCACAAATCCGCGGATTTTTGTGTCGAAATCATACAAAATGTCACGGTGAACATATAAACTTTGATATTTATAACAGCGAGGATCATTTTGACTCCAGTGACTATCTACGTTTTATCAATCATTTGTATATAAAATGTCGAGGTACGGAAATAAATCCGCGACATTTTGCCAAATTTTGTAGAAATTCTACAGGAAAAAATTATGAGCTGCAACTTTTTGTTCCTCAACAACCATGATCTCATAGAAATTGCGGCGGGTATTAGCAATTTTCAGCCGTGATTCTTTAACCGCCATAAAATAGATAAGACTTGTACGGCCGACAAATAAATATGGCACTGGTAAGACTGTACATATTTGCGAGTCTTATCTCCCCTGCTGAATTTGTATTATGAACCGTTCAAGCTTCAATATTTTTAGAAATGTCATATCAAAAGATTTATTTTTAAAGTCGGTCAGCCAACAGAGCAAGTTTAATCTGTACAGATGTAGAGCCTGGCAAACATATGTATATTTCCTTACTAGTAATATCATATCGGTTACATGTGCAGTGTGCAGTGTGAAGTTGCACTTTTGTTAACAGTTGTCGTATTTACAAAAGAGCTAGGTTCACTAACCATGGATTTTTGCCCAATATTTTGGTAAAAAATAAAATTTGATGCAAAGTTCTTGTCGTTAGGTTTTATTTATAAGTTCAATCCTTAAACTGTTCAAAACATATAAATGAATAGGTATATGTTTACATTTAGTATGATTTATGTTCTTTGGAAATACAACATGTACCCCTATTTCACGAATTTTTGATGTTTTAAACGAAAAATAAGTATCAGCACAAGCCTCTCACCGAGGAGATTTGAGTTCAAACCTTGAGCATGAACTCTTTTTTTTTTCATTTTCTTTTTCATAATTTATAAAATAGATAGTGCTTTTTCAGTAAATATTATGTTATTTCATTAATCAATTTATTCCTTCAGATTTTTAGCATTTCAGGTCAGTGTTTCCTCATAGTTATTAAGGTATTGAAGATTTGTTAGACATTTGATTGCTTAATTGTTCAGCAAGAAGTTATGAATCTTATTAATTTAGTATTATTCTTATTGAAAAAATATTCACAAGAAATTGCCAAAGCAGGAAATATGTTAGGAGTCAACGGACGAAATGTCTTCAGTAGAGGATCGTGAAAGAAGCATGGTATTAAGCTCTGGTTGCTTCCAAGAATAACTAGACAGCAAATATGATAAACAAGATCATCAAGGAAAGACGGTGTTCAATGAACGCAGCCCTCACCCGACCCAGTAACAAGAGCCAGTGGCAAGGAGCCCAGGAGGATCCCAAATAAAAACAGGGAAGGCATAAGGCAGAGCAAGGGCAGGCCAACAACTACCAAAGACTAAATAATCAGAAACTGATAAGGTACTAAAAGAAAACAATTAAATGATTGAAAAATAGGCACATAAAATCAAAGGGCACAGGGGAAGGGGACACGAGACCCGGGGAGGGGGGATAAATAAAAACTAGGGCAAAGGGGAAGATACTTACCGTAGACGAGAAAACAACAAGGGACACAAGTGTCACCAAATCAGTATGAAACAACATAGACACACATCTGAGGAACACAGAGGGGCGCCGCCTTGGAACGGTCAGCAGCATAAATACTGCTGGGGAGTTTAAACCGGTTAATGGTGCACCAACCTCACTCTTAGCCCCACCATGTTCCTATAAACGAGACAGTGTAAATAAATTAAATCCCCGCCAAGTAAAATTCTAACAGTTGTCATGGTTACAAAAGGTGAAATAAGTAAAACATCGAAATGCTCATGTAGAAACATACAAAAGAAAACCCAATGACCAAAACAAAAGTACTCAATGTCTTAAAGGAAGACAGAGCAACAAGAAAATCACCTACAAGGGCCCGACGAAGCAAGACAGGAGACGGACATTAAGGCAATTCAGTCCCAAAGGGCTTTAAGAACTGTCCATCATAGAGTCTCCTACTTGGTCCGTCAGATGTAATAAAAAGAGGAAAGCGTAGCGTCCAACTGTAAATGGGTTAAACACTAAGCATGCGGTATGTCTTAAAATAAGTCTTGACTTGCAAAGCATACATGTAAGCAGCCATAACTACATGAATTGGATTATCTACATGAATGACAGCATTGGTGCGTATAACTGCCTTTTTCTGGTTGGTGCACATGTAGTTTGAATGTGTTTCGATGTCTCTACCGTTACATGGTACCTCAATATGGATACCATGAGGAGTGGTGAGACTCAGTCAGGAGTGAAAAATTGGGCTGATAATCTTGCTGATCATGTCGCTGTATTTTGCAATTGATAGCGATCGATTCAATACAGAGTGAAAGAGAATTGTTAAAAGTAACAGTAATAGAGACAATGCTAAACTAAATTTTTAATTGTAGGCTTCCTTATGTTAAATGTTTAATTTACAATCATTATGTAGATGTAAGAGCATATTGAAATGATATAAACCAAATCTTACATAGGGTTGATCTATGTCACATAAATTATGGATATATGTAAATAATTGTTGTTTTTTCCGAGCTCTCATTTTGTCATGGGTCATTACATAACAATTGTAATAGAAGTCTGATTTCCAAAATTATAAATAACACAAATCGTTTTCTGGATGTGGCTGTATCATAATTCATAAAAGAAAATAGTATCATATTTGCAGTTCAGTATCAAATATTACGTATACTCCGAAAGAGCATACAGGCAAACATTATTACTACTTGACAAAAAAATTCTAAAGAACCTTTTTATCTATAAATTTACTTGATTTAGGAGAACTTTTCATTCTATACATTGGAATTAGTCAACAACTCCTAGTATTTACATACTATTTGTTTACATGTATAGTTGCTTAGTGTTAGTTTAGTGTAAGTTAGACAGAAATACCTATCTGTTTTGTGTATTAATAATAATAATAGTATCATTATTATTATTAATATCCCCCGCCGATGGAATCGGGAAGGGGATATTGTTTTGGCGTTGTCCGTCAATCCGTCCGTCCGAATTTCATTTTCGGACTAATTCTCTGCAACTACTGGCTGGAATTCAACGAAACTTTATGGAAATCATCAATATTAAGAAGAGATGCGCATATCGTCGGCTTGTTCCAGTCAGACCCTTTAACTCAGAGTTATGGCCCTTGATTAGTTATGCAGCATGCATATAGAACAATATTCGTTTCCGTGCTACTTCTCTGTAACTACTGGCTGTAATTTAATGAAACCTTTATGGGAAACTTCAATATCAAGAGAAGATGCGCATATCGTCACCTTGTTCCGATCAGACACTTTAACTCAGAGTTTTTGCCCTTGATTTGTTATATGCAGTATGCCTATAGAGCGAACTTTATTGGAACCTTCAATACCAAGAGGAGATGCGCATATCATCGCCATCGTCACACACTTAACTCGTAGTAATGGCCCTTGATAAGTTATGCAGTATGCATATAGAGCAATAATTGTTTCCGCGTGACTTCTCTGCATGCATCTACTGGCTGGAATTCAATTAAACTTATGGGAACCATTAATACCAAGAGGAGATGTGCATATTGTTGCCTTGTTGAAGTTATTTAGACCAGACCCTTCATTACAGAGTTATAGCCCTTGATTAGTTATGTAGTATGCATATAGAGCAATATTGCTATTTCTTTGCAACTGCTGTATTGATTTCAACCAAACTGTATGGGAACCATCGATACAAAAAGGCAATTTACATCTCATTGGCATGTCCAGATATTACTATATAACACATAGTTATGGCTAAATAAGAACAAGGTCCATTTATTCATATGTCTTTATTATGATGAACAATGACCACGGTCAATCTGAAATGAACATAAAACATATTAAAGATAAATGACTAAGCTAATGTTAATTGAACAATTGTATAAGTAAATGTTTATAATCCTCTATCTCCCCCTAAAGTTTTAAACGGCCTTCTAATATGTCTTTCATGCATAGGCCGGTTTAAAACTGAAGTCAAAACATTTGATAACAAATTAACATCCGAAATTATAGGTCCATGAACACTAAACTCCTGTTAGCATTTGAAAAACGGAAACTTCAAAAACAATTAAATGTATGTTAATAATTTTATATAGGTAATGATAACACTAGTTCATCTCGAAACCACGGTGCCATGTTGGCGGTTGACGGGTACGACTAGATTTGCGTTGCTCCAAATTTGGCATGGAGGTGACCTGTGATGGAGAGTTTGTGCTATCACTGGGAGGTGGGATCTCAGCTGGATGATTTTTGGTGTTGCCGATATCAGTCGGAAGGCATTCCGGGGCCTCAACATCCAAATGAGTGTTATGGGTGTGACCACTTGGTGAAGGTAAAGTGGTTGATGGGAGGGTACAATATGTGTTCGGAATTTGCGTTGTTGGAATAGTGTCCTGGTTGTGTTTCACAATGGTCTCAGACGCTTTAGTTGTCTGAGGGCCGACAACAGGTACAAACTGATTCCAAGTTTCATCATCCTTAATTGTACGGACTTCTAGCATACTTCTGACAGGCACATATTGTCTCAAAATTTTTCGGTTTCTTAGTGTGACCCTACCAGAGCCATCAACTCTAACGACGTATTGGTCGAATTGGCGAACTTCTATGATAACGCCAGTTTTATCCCATTTAAGAGGGTGATGTCCTGTTTGATTTTGGATGCGAACCCTATCGCCTACAGAGAGTGGGAGTAGTCTTGTAGTGTGCTCCGATAAGCGCTCTCCCTGTTTAAGGTGGCGATGTCTTAAAGCTTCCTCTCTTGCATCAAGTGTTTCCTTCCATGTGTTATGGGGACGGTACCTGCCGGGCGGAACAGGAATGAAGTCTCTGATGGGATGACCAAATACACATGTAGCAGGAGATAACTTAGTGTCTCTGTCAGGTGTGTTCCTGTACTGGAGCATCGCACGTTGAAATGCATCGGTGTTGAGATCCCCGTTTCTACCTGTGTTGTCGGCTATTAGACGCTTGACAGTTTTGACACCTATTTCAGCTCTGCAATTACTGTGTGGGAAAGCCACAGAGGAAAGGCGGTGATGGACTCCCCAATCTTTTAAGAATTGTCTGGTTGTTGTTGCCGTAAATTCAGGTCCGCCATCAGATGTCAATTCATCCGGAATCCCAAATGTCACAAATGTTCGGCGTAGTGAAGTAATAAGGCCCTCTGCACCATTCGAAGATCGTTCAACTATGGGCCAGTTCGAGTATCGATCAACTATAACTAAATATCAACACCTTGATGGTGAAAATAATCTGCACAAACACATTGGAATGGGTAGTCTGGAGATATTAGGGGTGTAGGCGGAGCACTAGGATTCGAAGGTGCGATACGATTGCAGTGATTACATCCAGCTCTAAGGGTTGTTATAGCAGGTCTGATCCCTGGCCAAAACACGGAGGACTCTGCTCGCGATACCATGGAGGTAATTCCTTGATGTGCTGAATGAAGAGCTGCAAGAACTTCTTGTCTGAGAGCTGGAGGAATAACTACACGATCCTTGTATAGTATTACACCATCTACTGTGTAGAGATGCTCACGGAATTGAAAATACTCACGAAGATGTGCAGGAAATTCTTTGCGAGACTCAGGTACTCCGCATTCTATAAGGTTGAGGAGTTCATGCATGTTATCGTCACTACTTGTGGCAGTGCGAACTCTGTCCCAGGTGACTGCTTTCAAGGCAAGTGAGTCAAGTGAGCATACGGCTGAAGCAGAGATACAGGTATCCACATCATTGTCATTGAGAATAGAATATGTTGATGGCAATGTAGGTAGGAGAACATGTCTCAGAGAAGGTACATTGTTAATTGATGCAATATCATCTTGAAGCGAAAGCTTTTCAGATTTTCCGGTTGGATGACGTGATACTCCATCTGCAGCGAGATGCTTGACCCCTGGAATATGAATCATGCGGAATCGATAGCGGAGGGACTTTTCTTTCAAGTTTCTGAGACGTGAGTTAGAAATGTCCTCCAATGATCTGTCACCAAATATTTTTAACAGGGGTTTATGGTCAACTGCTATTACAAGAGCGTCACACCCAAGAACAAAGTATCTTGCTTTATCAAGAGCATCGACAACTGCCAACGCTTCACCTTCCACTGGTGCATATCGAGACTCAGCTGCATGCGTGAACCTACTCCCGACAAGTGTTACCTTCCAACCGGTGCGACAACAAAATGGCTGGTTGTCCGGACAGTTGCAATGTTTCTGGAACAGCCAGAACCCGATTCCTGACTTCGACCAATCAGTGGCGAGACATGTAGGTTTTGTCTTGTCAAAGATTCGCACGCTTTCTTCAATTTCATTGATAATGGCAGTTTTAGATTCCTCGAAGAGTGCATTAATATTGACATCCCAGATGAACGGTGTACCTGGTTTCAATAACTCTCGGAATGGTAGCATTTTGTCTGTCATGCTGAAAGCATACGATACTTGGTTTACTAAACCGAACCAAGATCTGACATCGGTGATATTTCTCGGAGTTGGGAAGTCCATAATTGCGCTAAGATATCTTGTACAAGGGCGAACTGTGTCGGGGGTTATTGCAAACCCAGCGAATTCAACCGTGTCTTCTGCGAAACAAAACTTTTCAGGGTTGAGTGTGATGCCATGTCTTCCACATATGTCAAGCCATTGGACAGCTTGGAAGAAACTCTCATCTATTGAATCAGACCAGAGGAGGACATCATCGATACATTTAGTTTTGTTGGGTATTTCGGCAACTATTTATCAAAATCGTTTGAGTAAATCCGTCGCCCCGGGAAACAATGTTTTCCCCTTTAGGGGGTTTTTAAAATTTGCGATAGCGTTTTCCCCAAAGGGTGATGAAAAAGGAAATTAAAAATTTACCCGGGCAGATTTTTGAATGGCCCCCCTGTGGTTTTCCCGTTTCCCGGCTCAAAAACGTTTTTTTTTTTTTTCCCTTTTGGGGGAAATTTACCCTGCTTTTGGGTTTAAATTTGGGCGAAGAGTGTGATGCGGGTTTTTCTCTTGGGGTCTACAAATTAGAGGCTGAAAAACAACTGTTTTGTCGAGGTGTGCCCTTTTTTTTGGGACATTTCCAACCCCTCCCCATGGGCCCCAAATCACTGGTTCCGCAATAGGGGGGTGGTTTTTAAAGGAAAACCAAAGGGGGTTTTCTTTGGGGGAGTCCAGCTTTAACTTCCTCTTGCCAATGTAATGGTACTGGCACTGGTGTATGATGAGCGACAGGTTCAGCATTTGGATTAATCATCAACTTCATTGGCGGTCCATCCATTAGCGGTAATGGTTGGTGGTCACAGACATTAAATGTACTTGATTTGTAGTACTCCAAGAGGTATGCCTTTAGTTTAAGGCGGTTGGACTCACTTCCACTGTATAGTAACCTTGTAGGTGGCGGTGGTGGTAGTTGACGTTTCGGACAGTCACATTGATTCACTAGTCCGCTTATGCTTCCGACTTCACTGTTGTTGGTATCCTGAGTTTGATACACTGCTTCGGATTGTGTGTCGTAGATTTCACCAATTGTCGGAAAACTTCCAGATATCATGCCAAGAGCGATGCATGCTTCCCTACTGATGAAGAGCTTATCGGAATTATCAGTCACATATGTCATTTGCCTAGTCTCTAGAAGGTTCCCTTGCTCATCTGTTCCTGAGATCCGAAAGATTGTGGCACCGAGGATTTTAATGCCCCTGTTATTTGCAGCGTGCATTTTCAAAGTTACAGGAATGAGATCGCTTTGCTTGAGGCCAAGTTTTGTGGATGACTTTGATACCCGCAAGACAGCTTTGACATCCAGTGTCTGCCATGGCAGGAATACGAACAGCGTGTGTTCCAGCATTTAGGTTAAAACCAAAGGCTTCATAGTCCTCGGGTAATGCTCTGATTGTAAGAGTAATGAATGGTTGCGATTTGGATGGTTTCTTTATCCAAGTATCAGATAAGTTGTCATATAGGTGGTGGTCTAAAGCTAATGTCTTGTCAATGTGTTTTTAGACATTGATGATACACTGCACAAGGTGTTGAACACAGCATTCTCATAGTCATTGGCATTGTAAGCACTAGATTTCGCTTTCGGTTTGTCCCTACTTCGACAAACACTCTCAAAGTGGTTTTCACGATTACAGTGTTCACATCTTTGCCCGTAAGCTGAATATTCTGATTTTCTTGCACGGGCAGGAGCGTTTTTACCATGTCCTTTTCTTGCCACAGTATGAGCAAGTTTCGTTTTTTTATCTTTTACAGCGGTTTGTTTCGCCTTTCTATATGAACTACTGGCTGCTGCTTGGACCTCATGGGAGTCTAATAGTCGGGAGGCAGATCGTTTTCCAGACTCTTTAGCTTCGACAAATTGTGCTACTTCTTCTAATGACATATCCTGATTCTTATCACCAAGGAGATCTTATTGTATTTCCGGGTCACATATGCCGCGTGCCAATACGTCTCTGACTATTGTGTCAGTGTAATTAACATCAGCGTTGCATGTTGGACACTTTATCAGGAATTTGCAGACACTAGCCTGTCCTCTAAGTCGTGCACAGAAACGGCGTACAGGCTCATCACGATCTTGACGCATGTTGTGCAGGGAAACTCGGGCTACCATAGTGTTTTCTTCTCGAACTGCCAGTTTTTTTTATTTCAGCCATCACTTCTTCTTCAGACTTGTTAGTAAGACTGCCGCCAGCTGATCGTGTTAAGTCTTTCCGAAGTTGTTCGTCACAGCATTCTAAAAGCTGTACCACGCGATCACGGCCTTTGATTTTAGTGGCTTCTACATAGTCAGACCATCGAGATTGGAAATATGCCCATTCTTCACTTGTTCCTGCTGTTGCTAGTGTTGGTCTTCTAACTTTTTCCACTTTGGCAGTCTGTCCAGGAGCGTGTGTGGTACAGTGAGCGGTTATGAGTGCGGCAACGATTGCGGCCTCAAGGTCGTCCGTGACACAGCCTGGTATTGGACATCCTACTGCTGGCATTTTGATCTGTTCTTAGAAAAATGTCTTTCACAAATGTACTGGTATTTTGAATCTCTGGCCGTGGTCATCAATAAGAACAAGGTCCATTTATTCATATGTCTTTATTATGATGAACAATGACCACTGTCAATCTGAAATGAACATAAAACATATTAAAGATAAATGACTAAGCTAATGTTAATTGAACAATTGTATAAGTAAATGTTTATAATCCTCTAATGGCTCTGATATAATATTTATCAAGTACAAAGAATATTACTTTTTATGCCATGATAAATATATGAATAACACCTTATGTCTTCAGTTGTTGTGTTAGTAATAACCAGTACTGGGCGGGGGTATAAATTCAACGAATTTGCTTGTTATTTTTATTGTTATTATTATGTTCAAGTCCTTATCCAAAGACTGACTAAAAAGCCATTAAAATTGCAATCGATTCTATACACCCTTATTGTAGCATAATGTAAGAAGTAGATGAATAAAATTAGCAAATTCGACATTTATCATTAAAAAATGAACAAACTTACAGTTTTTATAAAAATAAAAATAAATACATTCAGTATGGCGAAAAATAATATACATGCACATAATTTATGGTACTAACAAGTAATTTTTACCTTTATAGTAATGGTAAAAGAAACAAAAAAGTTTACAATGCATACATGAAAAATAAATAATTAGCATTGTTAGATTAAAAATCCTACCTGCACTTTTCTCGTTTGAATGAAAAATGTGGGTCCCTTTTCTTGTGCATGGTGTGGTAACTTAATATACTGACTGAAGTCAAATGTATAATGTACGTCATTCGTAGAAAAGTTATCACCGGCAGCTTGGTTGTGTTGTTCCCGGTTTACAAACATTGCTTTTGATTTTTCTACAAGTTCCACGTAAAGATCACGTTCCTTTCTAGCTTGCAGCACATGTTGATGGTATTTCAATGTTGCATTTATCTTGTCGTTTTCACTCTGGGCAAGCTTAATATCCTGTTTATAGTCCTCACAGGCTTTACACACATCCTCTTTCGGCGACGCTATTTTTATATGAGGCACACAATTATTTCATATATCTTTAAATGTTGATAAACCACCATACCGCTCCCCAACTTCCGTACAGCGTGTAACGTAATCACTGTGCACTGAATGTTTTGTATTCAGACGACGGTTAAATATATAGGGGCCTCATCATCCCTCCCCCTTAGTGCTGCAGGCTGAGGCAATCCCTCCTCATTGTCGTAACTCAGTATATACTGAACTGCATCTTTAATAACGTCTGGAGGAAATGCATTTGGAGCACGTCTTCCTGTATGACCGTGAACACGTGGTTAAGCACCGTGTTCTTCCATATGGTGTTTGATATTTCTCAGTTGCCTGTCTTTTATATCAAAGACTACCAGAAAGGTTTCATGGCAAACTTTTACTCCATCAAAATAATATTCATAACGGGAGCGTTTGCGATCTTCTTTACATCTTATGTCAGAACTTATCTTTTTAAGGGTTTCCATTATTAGCATTTCCTTCTCATTGTTTGTCATTTCCCTTAGAATAGATTAAGAATATTTGCTTCAATCAGATGAAAGGAAAAGTTACTGAAGCAGTTTTTAGTACATTTACAGCCACTGTCATAAATGTGTTTCAGATTATCAATGTCACTCTGCAGATCATCACTAATTTGGTAAGTGTCAGCATTACCTTGATTGTCTGCAATAACAGGATCCAAAACAAGACTAGCTGTAAAATATCTGTCGAGTCGTGACTCAATGGATATACCTGGTGCCTCTATAACTTCATTTTCACTTTCATTTCGGATGGCGTGTTTGACTGATGTGACAAACCGAAACTTGACAGAAGATCATCCAGCTCCTGTAAAAAAATATAAAAATAGATCTAGCTATTTAATCTCATTAAATAATATTTATAAGAAGTTATCTTTAATTTAAAAAAAAAGGTAATTAAAAAAAAAGAGTGGCGTTAGTGAGAATCGAACCCACGACTAACGGGACGTCAGTCCACGACACTAACCGCTACATGGTTAAGTGACGTTAAAAAAAATATCAGTATTTTGATACGCAAAAAAATGCCAATTAAAGTTCTTGCTCGCTTAATTTTAAATTTATTTATTTATTATTCATTAAGGGACGGGGTGTGAGGTGATGGGAGCTATAAAATTATAACAGCTTTAAATTTATAAACACAATAGAATATGTTATTACGGATATATCTTTTTCTTTTAAGTTTAAAGCCATCCGAAAAATATTTTTTTCAACGGGAATGTCTCATACTTGTCGGTATGTTTGCAGATTATCTGTACGCCTACGGGATTATAACCTGTAGCCGTTTGCAATTTAGTTTAACTTAAAGCACCACTTTTAACGATAATGTGCTTGATGACACATGTTTAAAATTCATGAAAAATGAATGTTACTTTCTTTCATTATCCGAACGAAAACAAGTTGTATTAAAGAGATTTTTATTCCTAAACACTTTATAAATGTGTCCTACATGTAAAAACAAGATAAAACTAAAACATTACCTCGAAAGTGTCCATATTTGTTGTGTTTACAATCTGTCAAGTAAAAATACGGGCGCCGCCATCTTTCTACGTCATCACCAATTTTGACGTCATATTTCCCAGCATAATTAATTAAACAATAGCGGCTGTTTATGCTTGGCGCGGCTCCTTTTTTCTGTCGTCATATAAATTTTACAAACGAAAGATTAAAGCCTCAATTGTGGATAAAGGTGTGTACTATTATCTGAATGACCGATGGTCAGTTATAAACATAACGCAATTGAATATATATAAGTTTTATTCTAAGTACTAGAGCATATGTTTGTACATGTTAAAGCATTCTATCAAACTGGTATCAAAGAGACAAATCTACACTGAGTTAAACCCAGTATATCTTATAACACAACAAGGTACACTACGAATGGAAATATAATAACCGCGTCCACGACATGTGGGTTGCTAAATGAAAAACGTATATACATGTGTTTTGTCACAAAGGGGCTCTTTGTTATAAATTGTGGTTGTCAATCTATAATACCGACTAAGATGACCAACCACATTACTTGGTACATCACAGCTAATCCTCTCAGACTATCTGATAGATAGCTACATCAGATCAGATACATAACGTTTATATTGGCATTTTACCAACATCAATTTAGGTATTGCAACATTTAACGGTAGTGTTGTGACAAATAACGGTTACAGGAAATGATGTGACATTTAAAATTATCATTGCGACATTAAACGGCAAAATAGTTGAGGCATGAAGCGGCAGTCGCGACACTAGGCGACAATAGTGCGACATTGTGTGGCAAGTAATAATGACATGTAGCGTCGTTGCAACATATAACAGCGCAATATACACTGCATATTTATGCCTTATTTACCCGACCAACATATATGTGACCTTTTTTATTTCCGAAATGTATGTCTAAATTTTACCTTGGCAGAGAAATTTTGATAACGTAATAAAGAATAATTACTAGTATGTGCCTGTCGTTTTCTTAGATAAAGTAGAAAGGTTTCTCAAATAAGTTGCAGAAATGGACTGATACCTAAATTTTGTAAAGAAATAAACCTTTTTTGATACAACGTGTATAGGGAATCTGTATTGATGACAAACTCACGAAAACTTGCAAAATCATTTATTTACATAACAATTTTATTACATGAACATTACAAGTTCATTTGGACAAAGCTCTTGGTATTTATATTCTGTCACAACCCAGCATATGCAATGATATTAGTCCCCGGACTACCGACTAAAATTAAGCTCCGACGTTCTCCGCAAAAATCATAACATTGCTGCTTAAAACATACTTTATTCATTTCTGAACGTTTCATCACGGTGATGATGCTGAGAATCTTAAAAAATGATTATAAATCTAAATTCAATTTAAAACATTGTATGCATCTCTTAGGTCAAACAGGAAGATGATTTTGACCCATGATTTTGTAAACTTGTTTAGGTGCCATACGACCTATACTGTGTTAGTGCGTCCCAAAAATAAACTGAAAAATAAACAAACAAAGAAAATCAAAACACGTGTTCTGGTTCAAACTCTAAAGTTAGCTTTTAAAGTGTCATCAAGGACCGTAAACAAAAATTTTACCTCGGTGTTGTTATACTTTTCTGGTCGTTCGGGAGCATGGAAACCAACACTTTTAAGTGTTGAAAATTGAGTACCGCTCAAGCCGGTGCCAGGGTGCCGTGGGGATGTTGCACTTTTTCATTATCCCTCATGTACAGATTCAATCAACCGAGTCTGCAATGTTCATGTAATTTTGTTGTGATTAATGCGTCCGAGGGATCACACATTTTCAAGATTTTTAAAAGCTTGGCAGCTATTTACTGGATAAGTATTTTATATATAATTCCAATTTAAGTTGAAAATATACGTCTCAGAATTGTTTAAAATATGAAGAAAAAATAAATCGGTAGGACGCACCCGAGTCGGCTTTAACTTTGCATGTGTTTAGGCTATTTTGATCGTATTCTCACAGCGTACAGAGGCACAAATGTGTATTTGTTTTAGAATGTTGTCATTATTAAGTTCTAAGACCATTTCAGATAAACTATTTATTCGAGAAGAAGACAAAATGTCTTCATTGAAATGAAAAAAGATAGGAAAGCAGGGAAGGGCTCCACTTGCTTTGCTTGTTTCTTGTAAATGTGACTGAATAAAAACATAAAGTTAATCATTTTGCGGTTGTAATGTGAAAACTAATTGTAAACAATACACTGAAGGTGGAATATGAACTTTGCTGATGATTAAATACGTAAACGATAAGAAAACCGCTCGATACCTCTTATCTATCCATTTCGTTGTCTAAATCAGTAAAGCAGACGCGTTATATATGCATGTACATTGTTTTGAAAACAGTTTTAAATTGATTATAATGCTGTTTTCAATTTGAAACTTACCAAAATACTTAATATATTGAAACAACATATAATTGTTTTTCCAATAGAAAATAAAAGCTGAAGGTATTTTTGATATATTATAGTGCATATTATATTCTTCGCTCAGTATCTCTCTTAAAATAGATACACGTCTGTTGATTGCAGATTTTTTAGTATAGTTTCAAAACATTATTTGCACGGAATAACATATTTAAATTACATCTTTATGTGTGCAGTTATTGTTTCTACTTTATTGCTACTGTTATATCATGAGATATCATTTCTTCGAAGCTTGCTAAACTTAAAACTTGAAGCAAGTTAAACTGATTAACCACATATCAATATCAGTATAAGAATATATTTTCTGACTTGACTATAGCTGCAGTACAAACAGTTCCCACCTAAATAAATGATACATCAATTTTTGTAGAGAACAACTTATTAATTCTTGTTTCATAATTATGCAAATGACGTCACATTGGCTCAGTGGGTATGTTTGGCTATGTTATTTTTTAAGTGAAAGGCGTAGACAGTTACTAATATTTCAACTTGTAGCAATAGATAAAGATTAAAATTTCAAATGATGTATACAATAAAAGCATCAAATCTTCATTCATTAAGTTTAAATTGATAAAACATGCATATGTTTAGCCATGAGTGATACATCTATGAAGTATATAGAAGCTACTTATCTATGTTATCTACATCTCTAGATACCTGGATGATCATTGTTACCTTGACCGCGACTGTACACGTTATAATGAAATAATAATATCCGAACAGGGGGGAAAAATAAAATTTTGATTTTAAAAAATGACTGCAAAAAATTTTCTAGGGCTCCCGAAAACCCTTATATAAACAAAAACAGAAACCTGATTTTGTTTTTTGGCTTTTGTTTTTTTTTCAACCGTTTTTTTCCCGGGGCGCCTTGATGGCAGATAGCTAAAATTTTCCGCTCGGTAAAAAGGTGGTTTAAAAATTTTGGGGTTGGTTTTTATTTTTTTAACACAATCCCCGGGCCCATTTTAAATTGCGTTTGAAATATCTTTCAATTGACTGGGAATTTTTAACTATTAAATAATTTTGGACCCCCGTTTTTATTTTTTTAGATTTTTTGGAGCGGGTTAAAAAATTGAACAGCTTCGGAAAACCCTTAAAAAATGTTTTTTTTTTGTTCAAAATAATTTTTAATTTTAAATTTTTTTTAGTAAATGGCAGGATTTCGTGTTATTAATATAGACTTTCATCCATTGGGGTTACGCAAGCCTAATATCTATCCCGTGAATCTTTACTTGAAAGTTTTACAGACGTTCAGTCTGGTCCGGTCGATTAAAAAAATGCTGCCGTTGTAGGCAGATACTTATTTTAAATGCTGCCGTCGAAGGAAGAAATACCATGAAAGTGGCTAACATTCTGACAGAAAATCAAGGTCAATCTTTTATCAATTATTCTACTCTTTGCGTCTTTTAGTCGGATTTGAGACGTTTAACTATCATTTCAAATATTTTCTAAAGATAGAAAAGTTATTAATGCGGTATGTGCATCGAAAAGGCTTTTAAGCAACACGCAGATACAATACAAAATGTGATGATTTAGTACGATAAATAGAGCAATTAACATGAAGAAATTCATTTTTCTAAATTTCCCATAAACATTGTGCTTGATCTGTTTTTGGTTGTCATTTTACATGCATACAATCCCAAAATAAGTATCTTAAGTTCAAAGCACCCGGCTTTAATTTCCCCTCCCTTTTTTAAAGACATAAGGGGCCATTTGCATAAAAACAGCTGAAAATTTTTCGGAAAGTGGATAACATTAGTTTTTAGCAAAATTGATTTTTAAAAAAGGCGGGAATTTAAAACTTAGTGGGGCGCTAATGCTGCAGTTTTATCAAAACCCTAAATCGATGTAAAAAAGGGGAGACTTTTTAATTTTTTGCAACTGACAAAAATCTAAAGGTAAAGCTAAGATACAATAGACGTTTTAACTGTTTTAATTTTTAGAAAAGGTTTAAAAAACTTTTATTTTCCCGTTTTCCCGGAATAAATAAATAAATTTTTTTGGTTTCGATCTAACATATTTGCCTGATATTCTATGTTTTGAAGATAAATATAAAGGTACATTTAGTATATTAACTCCTTCTTTAACTTTTGTTTCAGTGTCATATCTGTTCACGTTGTCAACACGCCGATATATTCACCTCTTTATCTAAACTACCTCGACTGACATTGATACGTGGTCTTTAATCAAATATTTGATCACTGATATCTTGTATCTGATGTTTGCCGTCATTATATAGTCCTATATTTCAACATTGTTCAAAGTTCTATTATTGTATGATAAAAAGTCACCCCATTCGTACACCCAATCAAAAGCATTTAACATTAGTAAATATTTACATGTAGAGTGACTGATTTTATTTGGTTGTCATTGCGATTCTCGGTTTTTTTTTTCATTTTATTTTCAGATGTTATCGATTTCTTTTAAAGAAAATATCGTCATGTATCACTGATATCTTATGAATAATTATACCTATTATAAATGACACCAAAGGTTTGTTTCTTTTGGTAAACATTAAACATATCATGATACAAATGTAAAAAAAATCACTTTTCCAAAAGTTCATTTTAATTCAAAGTAAATTCTAACATCTTTATTGTAGCCATATGTAATGGTCAATAGGAGAACGATTTGCGATATTTGCTAGATCAAAATTAAGCATTAGGAGTACCATTATAACTTCTAGCATGCACACTGTTTGTCCTACTTTCCTGATAATGTATATCATCTCTCATGTCAGAGATTATTAAACATGTATTTGATATCAAATTTTATTGATATTTTTTCTAATTTTAATTATTCTTTTTGTTTCATTTTTGTTTTGTTTAAATTCGTTGTTTTATTACTTATTTTTCCGCTTGTTTGATACCTGCATTGTTTGTGTGATAAAGCTTACTAGCTTAATTTGAAGATACTATGATCATATTTGACACAGAATCGTTTGTATTAGCTACAGGTAAATATATTTGGTTTGATTTATTTAACTTAAGCTTTCGTCTTGATACAGTTTCAAATCAATTTATCATCAATACTAAATTTGATGTCATCCGATTTCCATATGTTCGCTTAAGAGATAATTCATGTCTCAAAAGGGGCGTGGACGGTAGTTTGCACTTTACAGTACCGTCCATGAACAGACTCAATCAAACCGAGGCTGCAACATTTTCAAATTTTGCCGTGATGGACTTTCTTTACGGATTTTTATTGTCTCTAGTTCTTAAACTCATGCAGGTGACGTTTTTTCAATCACTGTTGTCGCTTCAAAGTTTGTAACACTCCTGAATAGTCAAAATTATCGTTCCTGTTTCGGCGCTATGACCTATAAATTGTGTTAGTTCGCCGTAAAACCAAACAGAAAAATTACGCACTTATTCTAAGAGGAAGTTAAATAAAAGTGCAACATTTAACACATGACAATGCTGGACAGGTACATAACTTTGTCCTGTCAAAGTTTTGTACCCATTCACAATTTTTGATAAGAATGGAAACTACTATATTTTAGATATGACCATTTGTGATAAAAACAGTCCTCACACTTGTAAGAGTTTCTGGTCCAAATTATGATCAACCTCAATTTTATCAAGTTTTTTCATAACGTTTGAAAATTTAGTAATGAATATTGTATAATATGTGGTACTATAACTTGGTTATTGATCCGCAACTTGCCTTTAACAATTATAAAAGGTTTAGAAATAAATATGCAAGGAATGCAATGATAAAGAATATGCATGAGTTCTGTCTGGTTGATATTTGTTGAGAACTCTTTCCAAGTAAACGGCAATACACCCGGTGTCAAGATTGTATTTTTTTATTATTTTGTCGTTTTATTTTATGTTTGTTTCAGCAGCACGAATCTGATTCAATTCATTGTTAAATCAGTTTTTAGATATTTAGCTGAATTTTAATTTGCACTTTATTTCATGTTGATAGGTCTTTTTAAACTCAAGCTATAAGTATTTTAGTGCATCAAAAGAAACACATTTTTGTTTAATTTTACTGCGACGTCGATTATATTGTGACGTCACGTCAATTGTTGTCTATCAGGTTTCGTGCCGTTGCTATATATATTGAGACAAATAAAGAAACCGGATGCTCAATTAGTAGTAGATCGGAAAAAAAACAAAATTTTAGTTCCCGAATAAGGACCTTTCAGTATTGTCTTAGAGTCTTTCTGCAGAAGGGGCGAAGCAAGTCTCCAGAGTGAAGCAAGTCCAGGAAAGCGCAGCAAGTCTAAGAAGCGAAGCAAGTCCAGGGAAACGCAGCAAGTCTAAGAAGCGAAGCAAGTCCAGGAATCGCAGCAAGTCTAAGAAGCGAAAGCAAGTCCAGGAATTGCAGCAAGTCTAAGAAGCGAAGCAAGTCCAGGAAGCGCAGCAAGTCTAAGAAGCGCAGCAAGTCCAAGAAGCGCAGCAAGTCCAGGAAGCGCAGCAAGTCTAAGAAGCGCAGCAAGTCCAGGAAGCGCAGCAAGTTCTAAGAAGCGCAGCAAGTCCAGGAAGCGCAGCAAGTCTAAGAAGCGCAGCAAGTCTCAGGAAGTGCAGCAAGTCCAGCAGAAAGCGCAGCAAGTCTAAAAAGCGCAGCACGTTCAAGAAGCGCAGCAAGTCCAGGAAAGCGCAGCAAGTCCAAGAAGCGTAGCAAGTCCAGAGGTGCAGCAGGTCAAGAAGCGCAACAAGTCCATCCGTCAAGCAAGTTCCTTACGTTCTTAAGACAAAGTCACCTTGTGTAGTGGACCCACCAAGACTTACGTCTGACAAATTGGGGGCTCGTCCGGGATCTACTACACAAAAGGTTAACAACAAAAGGCAACATGAACTATGACGAATGGATCAGGTTGGGGGAGAGACTAGGTTTAAAAGGGGAAAGCCTAGCGGCATTCATTAAAGAGAAGGAAGCAGAGTTCCTTGACAGAGAAGAAAGGAAACTTAGGAGAGAAGAAGAGAGAAGGTTACATGAAATGCAACACGAGTTGCAGTTGAAAGAAAAGGAGTTAGAGGGCGAAAGAATAAGATTAACCAAACCTTCAATAGAAGGACCTGGAAGAACAACTCACCCTAAACTTCCGAGATATGATGAAGTTCATGACGATATGGATGCATATATTGAAAGATTTGAGAGATATGCATTAAGCCAAGGATGGGAAGAGGAGACGTGGGCAATGAGTTTGAGTTCCCTTATGACAGGGAGGGGACTTGAGGTTTATACAAGCATGTCCCCTGAGGAAGCGTGTGATTACACCGTGCTGAAAACAGCGGTCCTCAAAAGGTACTTGCTTACTGAAGAAGGATTCAGGGCAAAGTTTAGAGCAAGCAAGCCAGAGACAGGAGAGTCTGTTCATCAGTATCTGTCTAGGTTAAGGCGATACTTTTCAAGGTGGACTGACATGGCACAGGTGGAACAGTCTTATCAATCATTGTGCGAGGTGATGATAAGAGAACAGTTTATTCAAAGCTGCTCCACAGACCTGGCCATGTTTTTGAAAGAGAGGGCGCCAAAGACAATGGCAGATCTAACCCAAATGGCAGAACAATATGTGGAGGCACACGGTGGTAAATTGGCTTCCACGAAACAATCATCAAGTAATGGACAAAAAGTGTTAGAAGCAGAGCGTCGAATGGATAAAATATCATCACCAATTGGAAAAGGTTCCCTGAGAGAAGAGAACGAGTCTGCTTTGTTTGTAAGAAACCTGGTCATCTTGCTAGGGACTGTCGATTTAAAAATATTGACTATCGAGAAACTCCATCGTTAAAAAGTGAAAAGAGAATTTCAGCAGCATGTTCACACGTTGATTCAAGAGATGTTCCTGTGAAAACAAAGGCAAGCGGCCACTCAGAATGTGGAGAAATCCGTCAATTCTTTTCAAGTGGGTGTACCATAGAGGAGATGGATGAAGTAAGAAACCTGGACATTAGAAAGGGTTTTATTGGTGAACGAGAAGTAAAAGTACTTAGAGATACCGGTTGTGAGTCGGCTGTGGTGCGGAGAGAATTTGTGAAACCCGCGCAATTCATAGAAAAACAGGTAGTAATGATAACAGTTGATGGAGAAGGAAAAGTAGTACCTATGGCGAGAATCCATGTAGATACACCATACTTCATGGGAGAGATAGAAGCGATGGTGCCGAAGACTTTGATCTGTGACCTGATAATAGGAAATATCCCTGGGGTTAAAAATGTACCATGTCCAAAATGGCACAGTCTAAAACATGAGAAGAATGCTACAGCAGTAGTGATGACCAGATCACAGAAAGAGAAAGCAGAAAGACCACGACGGGCATTACAAGTTTCAGAACCTTCCTGCGATAGAGAAATGAACGTGGATGACCTGAAAGGTGCACAAAAAGAAGATAAGACTCTGAAAAAACTTTGGAGTCTTGCAGCAGTTGGAGAGAGATTAAAGTTGGCTGGGGGAGCTGAGTACAAATACGAAGTCAAAAAAGGAGTCTTGTACCGAATATTTCGGTAAAGCCAACAGAACGATCCAGAGTGAAGCAGATCATTGTGCCAACGTGCTACCGACGGAGGGTGATGAATTGGCACATGATCATCGTAGAGGTCATCTTTCTTCACAAAAGACAAGTGACAGGGTTATGTCGATTTTCTATTTGGCCTGGAATTTTTGTGGTGATGTGACAATTTTGCCGTTCTTGTGATATTTTTTCAAAAAAGACCATACCCAAAAGGACGAATTAAGAGAGTCCCACTCGGACCAAAACGCCAATAAATAGAGCCTTTTCATAGAGTGCCAGTGGGATTTGATCAGGCCCCATATACCAGCATGGAGAGTGTAATAGATACACACTAGATATGCAACTCGGCCTGAAGCCATTGCTCTTACCCAGAATCGACACAGAAAAAATAGGCAGAGCAATCTGCTTCGAAGTATTTTCAAGAGAAGTTTCCCAAGGCGAGGATTTTCTCAGTGACCGAGGTAGTCAATTCAACATCACCTTGATGAACAAAGTGTGTCGCCTTATATCCATCAGAAACTGTTTTCGACACCATACAGATCCTAAAAAGTGTAATGGACTTTGTGAAAGATGAATGGAAGTCCTGAAAGACATGCTGAAGAAGATGTGCCAGGAAAAGCCGAAAGATTGGGACAGATATTTGGCTGCGGTCCTTTTGCTTAACCCGTGAAGTGCCACAGGCAAGCAACCGGGTTTTCTCCTTTCGAAACGGTACTTTTATGGAAAGGACAGTAAGAACGGCCGAATGCAGATTTCTGAAAGAAATGTGGACAGAAGAAGAAGTGCCCTGAAACTCGTAACACAATACCAATACGTGGATTGATTTTAAAAACCAGACTAGAAGCGCAGCAAGTACACGAAGCACAAGGAAGACGTTAATTACTACTGTCTAGGCAATGTTCCTTTTTTAATAAGACAAAGTCACCTTAATTAGTGGACCACTCAGACTAAACGTCTGACAAATTGGGGGCTCGTCCGGGATTGGTCACATGGGTCGGAACGGAGTCTTACAGATGAGAGAAGATCAAGTCGAACGCATCAGACAAGCTGAGATTCCCAAGACAAAGCGTCAAGTTCGAGCTTTTTTTGGGTCTGGGCAGGGTACTATCGAAAATTCATACCATCATTCGCAGAAGTTGCCTCACCTCTGACTGACCTGACAAAAAAGGGCCATGCCTAACAATGTGACTTGGGAGATCCTCAAGAACAAAGCGAATTTAGAAACCTGACAAGAACAACTGACAAAGGCTCCGATCTTAAGACTGCCGGACTTCAATCGAGAGTTCGTTATACAGCAGATGCCTCTAATGTTGGAATAGGAGTTGCCCTGCTACAGCATTACGATGATGGTCTGTTTTCCCGTAGCACGTTTGCCAGCAAGAAGTTGCAACAGCGCGAACGAAACTATACAGTTACCGAAAGAGAATGCCTTGCTATTATCTTTGGAATAAAGAAATTCCAGAAATACCTTTATGGGAAAGAGTTTGTGATACAAACCGATCATAGTGCCTTATCATACATTCAGAAAAGTAAGCTGGAGAATGGCAGGCTGATGAGATGGGCCTTGTTTCTTCAAAATTATCGTTTCCGACTTCAGGCTATCAAAGGTTCACAGAACTTCTTTGCCGATTATCTGAGCCGACAAGACACCCAGATCACAGATGAAGACAATCAAGATACCTTGCCGAAAGAACCTGATTGCTGAATTAATCTTGACTTATTTTAGGTGAATATATATTCACTTGAAAAGAGGGGCTATTGTCAAGATTGTATTTCTTTATTATTTTGTCGTTTTATTTTATGTTTGTTTCAGCAGCACGAATCTGATTCAATTCATTGTTAAATCAGTTTTTAGATATTTAGCTGAATTTTAATTTGCACTTTATTTCATGTTGATAGGTCTTTTTAAACTCAAGCTATAAGTATTTTAGTGCGTCAAAAGAAACACATTTTTGTTTAATTTTACTGCGACGTCGATTATATTGTGACGTCACGTCAATTGTTTTCTATCAGGTTCGTGCCGTTGCTATATATTTTGAGACAAATAAAGAAACCGGATGCTCATTAGTAGTAGATCGGAAAAAAACAAAATTTAGTTCCCGAATAAGGACCTTTCAGTATTGTCTTAGAGTCTTCTGCAGAAGGGGTGAAGCAAGTCTCCAGAGTGAAGCAAGTCCAGGAAACGCAGCAAGTCTAAGAAGCGAAGCAAGTCCAGGAAACGCAGCAAGTCTAAGAAGCGAAGCAAGTCCAGGAATCGCAGCAAGTCTAAGAAGCGAAGCAAGTCCAGGAATTGCAGCAAGTCTAAGAAGCGAAGCAAGTCCAGGAAGCGCAGCAAGTCTAAGAAGCGCAGCAAGTCCAAGAAGCGCAGCAAGTCCAGGAAGCGCAGCAAGTCTAAGAAGCGCAGCAAGTCCAGGAAGCGCAGCAAGTCTAAAAAGCGCAGCAAGTCCAGGCATCGCAGCAAGTACAGGAAGCGAAGCAAGTTCAAAAGCGCAGCAAGTCCAGGAAGCGTAGCAAGTCCAGGAAGCGCAGCAAGCCCAGGAAGCGCAGCAAGTCCAGGAACCGCAGCAAGTCCAAAAGCGCAGCAAGTCCAGGAAGTGCAGCAAGTCCAGAAAGCGCAGCAAGTCTAAAAGCGCAGCACGTTCAAGAAGCGCAGCAAGTCCAGGAAGCGCAGCAAGTCCAAGAAGCGTAGCAAGTCCAGAGGTGCAGCAGGTCAAGAAGCGCAACAAGTCCATCCGTCAAGCAAGTTCCTTACGTTCTTAAGACAAAGTCACCTTGTGTAGTGGACCCACCAAGACTTACGTCTGACACCCGGCGACGAACACGGCCAATTCAGCAGGCAAGATTAGATTACTTTTTAATATCTGAAACTATTTGTAGAGCAACAAAGTATTGATCACTCTGTTATAACACTGAAATTGAAATTGAATGACTTTAAACATGGTAAATGGTCTTTGGAACATAATTATTCTCTTTTAATAGATCTAAATATCTTGAAGCAGTACATGAGGTGAAAGATAAGATGCAATATACTCTACCAGTTTATAATATTGACAATATAAAGAATGTTCCAGATAATGAAATACAGTTTACAATAAATGACCAGCTATTTATAAAAATGTTACTTTTAGAAATTAGAGGAAAGTCAATATCTTATAGCTTATACATAAATAAGCTAAGAAAAGACACAGAATGTCAAATATTAAAAGAAATATGTTCTTTTGAAGCCAATTTATTAGATCAAATTGTTGTTAGGCTGCTTTTACTAAGAGAAGAATTTTCTCAGATAAATAATGAACGACTCGAGGGATACTTATAAGATTAACGGCTAAATTAATTCTTGAAGGTGAAAACCTTCTAAATATATTAGCGATTTAGAAAAATATAGTTGCATTTCTAAAACAATTTATAAAGTACAAAAAGAAAATGGAACTGTAATTGATAATCCGGAAGACATTTTAAAAGAAACAGAACAATATTATGAAGCTCTGTTAAAAAAAGAAAAATGAAACACTCGATTTTAATGATTTTACATATAATATTTCATTTAATAATACTTAACTCACAGATACAGAAAGCCAAAACTTACAAGGTGAAATAACTTATCAGGAGGAATCATTTGCTTTAAGAAACATGTCAAACAACAGAAGCCCCGGCTCATCCTGTGTTAGAGCCATTTTATTGTAAACCTGTTAACCTTCGTTTGTTGGTGAAAACGTTCTTTACAAAGAACTGCAACTGAAAGTTTTAATTGTCTATTGATTTTTTGAAGTATCGTTTGTGAAATGTTGCAAACATTTTTTTTTCGTTTATGATACAATGTACAATATATTGATAAAAACAACGTACTTATCAGTCGATTGATAAAAGAAATAGTTTGAAAGAAATATTTCTCATTAAAATAATTGTAAATATAACAATGTATGAGGATTATGCATTAAATTCATCAAATGTTGAATATTGCAAAGGCAAATTATCCATTTTTTTATTAGCTCGACAAGACGAAGTATATGGAGAGCTGTTTACTCGCCCCGGCGTCGGCGTGCATATTTCAGATTAAAGTTTTGGTGCAGTAAAATATTTTTAACTATAACTTGGTCATTTCTTAAGGTATCACCTTCAAACTTCATATACGAGGGTTGTCCCAATATTCTGTGACAATATTGATTAAAAGCTAAATAAAACAGGTACGAATTTGATATTTTAATATGTTATAAACCTATATAATTTAAACATTTTCACAAATTTTCATAGATGAATATCAACAAACAACAAAAATATGCCATAAACACCATGGCAACTTACTGAATCGCGGCGCACGTCCAACGTCAAAGACGGCGTTGAATCTATATAAGGCGCCTTTTCTCAAATACTCTCAATGGCTTTTCAACGCATTAATGGTACCCATAAATCGTCAATTTCTGACTTAAATCATTGTGGTTGTTAATGTCTGTTGAATGTTTGGATGGCATACATTAATTTTTGCTATACGCGAACTTCCGGTCTCGTACTCCTGTTTTTAGCTGTAGGAAATAGGCGACGAAGATCGGTCTTCCTATCCGTGTTTTCCTTATTTTCGCTTTTTGTTAGCGCAAAATCTGGTTCCGTTCATGCCTTTTGTACACCAAATGCTTAGAATATGTTTTAAATTGTTTTGTTTGGTAAATTTGTTGAAATCGTTACATGTGTCATCTCGAAAAAGTCATCGAAACCTGAGTGACATGTTCACTGCGCCC
>NW_026859936.1:0-23152 GCF_026571515.1 Ruditapes philippinarum
CAGCGTACCGTTGCCGCATCAGATGAAAAACAAAAAATATTAAAAAGCGGCTTATAAAGTTTTGGAAGCCAGAACTAGACTATGTTTAATGCAAAGTACCTTAGCCTTAGTCTTGATTGATTTAAGAAGATGACTTTTTAATCATGAAAAAATATCCCCCCCCCCCCCTTGCCACTAGGACTTAGCTTTAGACTTTACGCGTTTAGAGAATCAGATAATTTTTATATACTCAGTATACATTATACAGTATGGAAAAGCTAAAACCTAATGCCCCACCCCCATACCTGGTCAATTAAGACCCCCAAGTCTATACTCGGGTATAAACTTGATAGCTTCACTCGTGCCGAATATCAAATATCAAACCTTTAATTTATGGTTTAAAGGGAACTGGTTGACAGGTCAGCATCTAATGTTAGTAAAGGGGACACTTAATTAATCAATAATTTAAAAAGAGTCTTAATTAATGCAATAAATGTTAAAAAAAGACAAAAATCTAACTAGAACAATATTTCCGAAAAAAAATAAAAGAAAAACAATCTTATTTTTTTTTAAATTAATAAAATGTATAGGAGATAAGAGAGGGTTAATTAACAACCTGTGTTCACCTGTGTATATATAGCCAGCCCAATGTTTAAAAAATACTTTATTTTGATTAAAAAAAAATCTATTTCGGGAATAAAAAAATCTTGGTAAAAATATGAATTAAAAAGTTGATTTATTTAGATCTATATCAAATATATTTTTAAGTAAAAGTGAATAGATCTATGAGATTATTGTTTACTGTTAATTCTTACATATAAAAATAAAAATTAAAAAAACAACAAAAAAACATTCAATATAAAATCATCACTCACCTGTGAAATATTTCCATATCCTAATCCAACTTTTATATCCATTAATTCCGTAAAAAATTCCTTAGTCACTTAAATTATTAATTGAAAACGAAAGTACATGTGTCCTAGTTAAAGTTTGAAGAGCCGCCATTTTGTTTCTAGGAAGTGGCTAGCCGTACGGGCCCGTACGGCTAGCCAAAAGTTCTAGCCGTACGTGAGTCACGTACGACTAGCCAGGACACATTGTATTGGCTAGCCGTACGGCACTTTTCAAAATTATATGAAAGTCGAAAATGCATATCTTATATTATGACTTAACCAAGAAACAAATTGTCTTCGTATGTTTACTTTTTAGAGATTAATCGCCTTGTTGGCTACAGTAAAGAAAGTAAATCTAACAAAAAATTTGATAATATGTATTCCTTTTTTATTTCATTAAGTTAAATTTTCAAATTGAAAAAAAAAAAAAACAAAAAACACCGAAAATAATTGTTGTTGGGCTCTGATAATTGCGTCAATTACCGACGGTATAGAAGTTTGTCCATCATTATGGAATTTTAAGTTTGCATGTTCCGTGAAACGCAAATGATTTAACAATTCATCTTTCATACAAAAAAAAAACAACAACAAATCATAAGCATGACAATCAAGGACGTTATAACTTATTAAATGCAACTTTGACACTTTTATCAAAATAGATTATAAAATTAACGCATGTTCGTATTCATTTTTTTACAAAATGGTGGAGCGTCTTTATTAAAGTGAACACACTAGGACAAATGCGGAGACTTCATTAAAATCCTCGTTTAAAGACACAAAATAACATATGCATTTTTGACTTCAATATAATTTTGAAAAGTGCCGTACGGCTAGCCAATTCAGTGTGTCCTGGCTAGTCGTACGTGACTCACGTACGGCTAGAACTTTTGGCTAGCCGTACGGGCCCGTACGGCTAGCCACTTCCTTGTTTCTAAGTGTCCATAATTAAATTGTTTTTATTAATTAAAATCATTTAAGTAATGTCTTCAATTTATTTCACAATTTTTTCCTTGTCTATTCTTTGCTTGTTTTTATTGTTTTGAACTCAAATGGCTCCCATTTGCTATCCATAGTAAAGGTCTCTTCTTGTATCACATGAAAAGTTTGTGATCTCCGAATATTTTCTCTCACACGTTCATATTCTGTTTCCGGTGTAATGGCTCTCATCTCTACTGTAACTGACTGCGGCAGATTTTCCAGCACGGAAATAAAGTTCTGTGAACGTCTTGCAGACATTTCTATCCGCCCCAAACTCATATGATCAATATTCAACATGTCAGGTGACAGTAACAATGAACTTTCATCTGGATTGATTCTCCACAAGTGAACATGAACTAATGACGGTGTTGATATATTTAATTGTAGGCTCCCAGTTAAATGCCCCAAGTTTAACTTTGATAGAGTTGAATGTTGAGACAAGTCCAAGTTCCATCTCTTACAATCATAGCGGCCATGTTCTTTACATTCTAAACACGTCAATGTTAACTCTTTTATAGATTTTTGACCAGAGATAAAATTGAAAATTGTTTCCAGTATTTTGTGAGATAACGTGAAGTCTCTAATATGTAAATATTGTAAGTTTTGACATCGCGCCATGTTTTCATTCAGATTTTCTTCATCATTTGTCCATGTACCATTCAACAAAGTAACGTACTGTAAACTGGGAAACAATATCCGACTTATCTGAGCCTCCTTCTCTCCTGTCACCACGATAGTAAAGTTTCTGTATATGACTGAGATCTGTGAGAGAGAATAAATCTATAATTTCACGTAAACTGCTGGAAGTATTGCTGATGTCTATATAAAGTGATTTTATGTTGGTTTTATTTTGTTTTAATAAACGTTGTAACTGCTTACTGTGCACCTCGGTGTACGTGTCAATGAAGAAATCTTGTAAACATAATTGAATATTTTCACTTTCAGGCATTTCTTGTAAACACGACATGAACATTTCCTGCATGATATACAATGAAGTATAGTATATACGGAGCTCGTCACCTGTCCTAGTTCTATAGTAGCGTGTTTTCTTGTCTTCATTTATCACAGACATCAAATCATTTGATATTGCACACATCCGGTCAGCATTCATTTTACTTATAAATTCACAAATTTTTGACATGTCCAGAATGTCTTGAACATTTCTACATTTTTCTACAACAGTTTTCTGAGCGTCACTTTGAGAACTTATAAATATGGCGGCAAAGAATTCTTGCACTGTTTTGTGAGAAAACGACACTTTACTAAACTTTTTTCTCGCTGTTTTAGATGTACTTTCTGACAACATTCCTGAGTGAAGGGTGAAATTCATCATGTCTTGTGTGAGATATTTTCTAGCAATTGATCCATCAAATACTAGCGTGTTTTCTTTTGTTTCATTGAATAATGTATAATAAGCCAATTTCCCTAAATTCAGCAGGAGTGGGTAGTATTTCGTACAGTTGTCATATTCAGCAAAGCATTCAGGGATGTCACTGGAAGAAAGTTCCCACGATTGTTGAAGCTCTCCGTGGATCTGAATCGTTCTCGATAAAAGAAGTTCGATTATATTTATATACAGATCACATTTTGAATCTCCTATTTGAATACCGTCACACCATAAACAAATAGTATATATTAAAAGAAGAGGCACAAAAGCAAGCTGGGCGTTTTGTCTCCTATTAATTGTTCGTATGAACTGCCTGACGTCACTGTCTAATAAATCTTTATTCTGGTGAGATTTTAATCTTTGTAATATCCTTCGTGTAAGTGTGACAGCCGAAATCTTACTTAATTTTGTAATTTCTACCTTTTTTCCTATTTGACACGAATCTAGATTCAAGACTCCTAATTTCCATGGTCGCGTAGTTGTCAGTAATGTACACTTTTTTTGGTCATTCCTGTGGGGGATCGATCGGGGCGATCTGTAACATTTCTTGTCGGGGTGAGTCCATTCATCTAGTCCATCAAGTATAATAAGGCATTTCTCATTCTTCAAAATTTTAAGCAGGATATCTTTGGAAAGCGTTTCTTCTAGACCCAAATTTGAAACAATCTTTTCAAATATGAGCTCATCTATAGAACACAAATCGTCCGAATCTCGCAATAAGACAAGGAATAAGAAATCAAATTCTTTCATACAGTCTATATCATCTTTTGACAAAAGTTCATTTAAGTCTTTATCCGGGCAATGAGCTTGACACCACACATTAGCTAGATACTTTGAAAATGCAGTTTTTCCGAGACCAGCATCAGCGAGTACATATATTTCTCGATTTTCCGTTTTGTCAAATTTGAATATCTCCGATAACGATTTGACTGTTATTTTGTCATCATTTCTCGTCGATGTTGAGAGTATTGAGCTCAGTTCCGGTCTGATATAGAAAGAAGCCAACGGTGTGTCTTTCTCTTCAAAAAGAGGCGACAGGAATATTTTACTGTGTCTTGTTTTGTAGAATTCAAAGAGACCATCTTTAACTTCTGAAATATATAATAAAAACACACGTATAAATACTAATGAAATTGAAATTAATTAAAAGAACAGATGATAAATGAAAACTGTATAAATATTTTAAGGTACTTATTTGTTATTAAATACAAATCCTCAATGAGTGTATAAATTTAAGCTTTGCATCAATGTACTTATTGAAATGACCAAGCAATTCTAATCATTACGAATATTTTAACCAAATTTAGACTGTCAATTTACAATCTGGAGATAGAAAAATGAAGGCACGATAATATTCCAAGAGAAAAAGAAAATGTCGAAATTGTCCACTAAATTTGTTTCTACAACATAATATGAGCCGTGTTATGACAAAACCAACATAATGGGTTTGCGACCAGCATGGATCCAGACCAGCCTGCGCATCTGCGCAGTCTGATCAGGAACCACGCTGTTCGCTATCAGTTTATCTACTTGTAATAGGGTTTGTAAGCGAACAGCATGGATCCTGATCAGACTGCGCGAATGCGCAGGCTGGTCTGGATTCATGCTGGTCGCAAACCCATTATGTTGGTTTTGTCGTGACGCAGCTCAATTATTATTTCTCATTAATATGCAATTTACATAGATGTTTTTAAACAATATTTTGTAGATGAACTGCAATGTAGAAATTCGAAACACTAATGACAATGACAAATATCAAAACAATTAATAATCTGGCAAGTAATTGGTATTATGCACATTTAAAAAATTACATAACTTTAGATTTTACCCTTATAGTATCCATAAACACGACAACAAATGCTTAGTACATATAACGGCTATGTCATCTTAGAAATATAAAAATTTGCCGTTTAATTGCTAAATAATGATATAGTGCAACGGTAACCAATATCTTTCTACTTCCTTTAAGTACATTTGTTTCTTACATGTACTATAAGTATTTTTATGCAAATTCTGTTACATATGTCGCAACTTTTATTTATACTTGTCAATAATACTTCAGGGCTAACTTACCGTACAGTAACTTAAAACACCTGACAACACACAGGATTTGAATTTAATGGCTATAGACCTTTTTACAATACGATCTTCCATAGCAACGAATGTTGCATTTCGCGCATGCGCATTCTGCGTAGGGCAATACGCAATAACAATGTCTACAGTCTATCATACTTTAAAGCTTTAATAGATGCGATTTCATGTTATGTCACCAAAAAAAAAACATTAATTTTGGGATGACTTAAGGCGGTTAGTACTCAAAACGTGAATTTATTTTTTAACAGATCTACGAAAATGTGCGGGAGTAATAATTCAATGATCAAAAAGGACACACACATGTCGTTTGTTTAAGGTATCTTAGACGACGGTTGTTCATTCAACCGGGACTTTTATAAATACCATAATATAATTAATCAGTTACGCTTATTAAAATGGTAATTTATGTAACTTTTAAATATACCGATCAATGTTAATGGATTTTGAGAAGGGAAAAAATGTGTGACGTGCATTATTAAAAATATCTTGTATTACCACGGATTTATATTATGTAATATAAATCGGTGGTATTACGAAGAAGCGGATAAAATTTGTGTTAAATATCTCTTCCAAACAACCCATCTTAACTTCTCAAGATTTTGAAAACAAAAAATAAATTATTTAAAATCTATTTAGAGAATCTATGTGACTTAATTTTTTTTCGGTGTGCATCACAGGCAAATCGGATAAAGGATATATATAATCAGCTATATATTGAACATATTGAAAAATGCATTATCACCTGTTCTGATATTTTTTCAGAATTATAATTAATCTCGATTTCATGTTTAAATTTTTGTTTGTTTTTATATGAACTATTTCAACAGTAAATAAGTTGACTTTTCATTTGCTAATTGATACATTAATTTACACATCTTCTTAAAAAATGATCTCAACTATTGTCAGGTCCGTGATCTTAAATTCTTAAACAAGTATCTTTTCCATGCCTTTTATGACATTCTTCGCCACAAAGCTATAAGACATCTTTTCTATATTTGTTAAAAGCTATTTCATATAATTTTCTACCGTTTACCTTGAACTAACTCGGTATTATCTATGAACTTCTACTATATTTCTATGTAGGGCGAAGAATTTTCTGTCCTACGCAGATTGCGCATGTGCGAGAAATTCTAATTCCGGTCGATTTTTCATAGCAACGGACCGCGTCGTAAAAAGGTCTGTAAAGATTATGTAACACCTTTATGTTGAAAAAATATATGTTATATGAATAAATAAAAATCTACTTGTAACAAACAATGTCACGGATTTGAACCGTTTTTCAATTAAGCAATATTGGCGCAACATGCTAATTAAAACATTTGTGACTATCAGTAATATAATTATTTTATTTTATTTCTAAATAAATAGAAAAAAGTCAAATATGTTTCACTTCGTTAAAAGAACAAAAAAGAAGAACAAACCAATCACATAAAAACATGTTTAGACTGTTTTGTTAACTTTCACATTTCATTCAGTTATATTAATTTTCATAATGTCAAAGTAACAATGTTGAGTATAACCTTTGCAGTGTTCTTAGATATAATCTACCAGTGCTGAGTTTGTACCAAGAAAGTGCTGTTCATATTCATTTAAGTGACAGAAATTAAAAATAGAATATTTTGTTCTGGTCAATCATTTAAGGAAATTGGGCAATAGTCTTTTTAAAGCCCTTAGCACTAAGTTCAAATGCAATAATGTCTACAATTTCATTTTGAACAATTTTACACTACCGAATAAATTTATATAAATTTATAAAGATAATTTGAGCCGCGTCATGACAAAACCAACGTAATATGTTTGCGACCAACATGGATTCAGACCAGCCTGCGCATCCGCGCAGTCTGATCAGGATCCATGCTGTTCGCTTATCAACCCTATAAAAAGTAGTGAAACTGATAGCGAACAGCATGGATCCTGATTAGACTGCGCGGATGCGCAGGCTAGTCAGGATCCATGCTGGTCGCAAACCCACTATGTTGGTTTTGTCATGACACGGCTCATTTGTTTTTATATAACATGATAACAGTATTTATTCTCCACGATATTCTATATAAAAGGACAATCACAGATTAAGTCGCCCACGAGTGTCTGTCTATGATTATATCAGTGGTCAATGTCTCGCTCTACGGGAATAGAGTATTTTAGGGCTAACATTTGGACGAAATGCGACACAATTTTCCTACTTAAGGAATATATTTTCTTGCTATTTCTTTAAAACAAAAAAAAACACCCAACAACAACAAGTTTAACAACCCCATCAAAAAGAGATTGTTTACTTTTTCATAAGAGTGGAACGGACAGTGACACTGTCGTTTGAAAACAAAATGGTATTGATCCACAATTGACATTTCTATCTTTATACATACAGGAATTTCATATATCCCCTAATTCCCCCTGTCTTTGTGCATGCCACTATTCCACTGAATTTTGAGGGACAATCTGACCGTAAATTACCGACTCCAAGTGCCTACCATTTCTTAGTAGCTTCATATACTGATCCGAAGGAACAGAGGAAAGCGAAAATAAATATTCGATCCCTCCACCCCCTCCAAATATTTAGACCAGAGTAACTATTTACTAAGCATTTGTCCGGCATTATAGAATACATGTGATAGATAAAATCAATCTAAAGTCATTATCAGCAGTATCCATTTTGTGAATGGAAAAGAAATATGTAAATTTATTTAAAAGTTAAGTTATAAATAATAAATAGATCTACAGAAAAATACAACAAATTCTTACCAAGACATTATTGGAAAAAAAGAAAAAACAACACATTCCTGGTTAATTATTCTCGTCTGGAGTCCATACTAAATGAACTGCAACTGACATAATTTAGTGACTATTTCATTTGAAGAGACAACTGTCATTAGTTCTATTTAAAGATTATTAACTCATATGGCGCGAAAATATCATTAAATGGCGCGGAAAAAAAAGCTTAAGGCTATCGCATTAACGCAACAGTCAAAGAAGGTAAAAAACGGTCGAATTCTAAAACTTTCCTTTGCATTACCCCTCGGACTGGGACTAGAATTATAATAAACCTTGAATGGGTTTTATGTACAGACCATTTTCCGTCGGCGGACTTTTGTCATGATTAGTCAGTGCAGAGATAATAACACTTCGCAAATGTTTTATTTTCTCCTATTACTAAATGCCCCGAAAAAAAAGGCTATTGTTTTATATATCTAATGATGATACAGAATTTCTTGAAAGTATGGGGGAAAATGTCAAGTTTAATTCAATTGTTATGTTGCTTATAATTATGCATAGAACTTGAGAATGTTAATTATAATATTGAATGTCACAAACAGGAAAAATGGAACTGTTGCTTGGTCGGATTGTTTGAGCCTGTTTATGAACGGTAGTGGTGAATGCCTGGCAACATGAATGCCCTTTAGCATATACTTAGTCTGAGCTAAGCGGTTAGACTAAAATCGTATTTAGAACCGTTTTAAAGGTTTTTACCGTTTCGCAATGATTACATGCATGCAAACGTCTGTTCAAAGGAAAAATTCAAACATATTTTTTTCAAATATGTATTTTTTTCTGATATAAAACAAAACAAAAATATGTAAACTAGAGACAATATTTTTAATTATATAGATTAATACATTTTAAACTCCGAAGATAATTGAGTAAAAACGGTTGTTAGGAAAATAAGAAAAATATATATCAAACATACAACATACGTACTGTAACGAATACAGTATACAAGTACAATCCTTTAACGAAAATGCACGAGAAAAATATGCAGTTGAATTATCTCAAAATTAATGGTGAATTGGATCTATGCGTCAAATGGTAATTCTAATACGCTGAACACACTATTCCCCTATCAAAAAGATATGATTATCACACGGTATATGCACAGCATAAAACATAAAAACGAAAGCTTACACGTCATACAATGTCATATATGACGTCAATTAACCAAATGACGTCAGGTAAATGCTTTTACGCTCAATGTACATGATGTAGTTCAACAAATATTTATCAATTCTTTATTTTATTAGCATGTTAGAATGGAAATAGATATATTTTGTTCTTGCATTATATTATAATAATGCACGGTTTATTGTTCAAATGTTTTATAATTAATGACGAAGACATATATGACTTCGTGATTATATCCCTGCGCTTTTGAACTAGAAACAAAATTCATTATTCTACTCAAAATTGATATCTTTTTCCTAATTAATAGTTTCCCCTTGTCTCGAAGACAGACAATTCACAACAGAACAAAAAGTGATAATGGTTATAAATAAACAACACGACATATATATTCAGTCTTATTTTGAAATAACTCAAAACAGTATAAATCTACAAATATCTTTTTAATGGGTTTAACGTCGCACCAACACAGTAATAGATCATATATGGCAACTTCCCAGCTTTACCGGTGAAGGAAACCCTCAGGTTTCCCCGCTGTACATTATTTCAGGCACGGACGGGCACCTGAGTAGAACTACCAACTTTCCATAAGCTAGCTTGATATACTGTGGTGTGAGAGGCAAGTGATTTGATGTCAACGACCTTAACCACTCGGCCACCGGCGCCTCTACAAATATCTAATCTCTTTCAAAATGTTAATTATTTCTAGCTGGATATATACAAAATGAATACACTGTATATGTCATAGCTGTATCTCCGTATTAAATATTTAAAAGAGGCTATTTGATACATGTACCTATTTCACCGTGTATATCCAGAAACGCCGGAATGTTAAAATAACGCACAATTCTTGCAATAAGTAACGCAAGAGTTGTGAAATAAATGGCGGATACCTAACAGGATTTCAAACGCGGTAAGTATACTAGCCAATATATTTTTTATAATTAATCAAACTGGAAAAAGGGAATTAAGTCGCAATTGGCTGCGAAGACAAGATTCGTTATCCCTCATGCGGATTATAACCACGAAATCGCTTACTATTCAATATCATTCGAGAAAATGATAGCTTGACCACCGTTTTGAGCGTGATTTTGTCTTTTTTGTTGACTTTTATAAGTATAACAATGCATATTATACCGTATAATTTCGATTTTTCGGTAGGCAGATGACATTAACTAAATTTCTGGTGGCATAGAAAATAAAAAATTATACGCTGATAAAAATTAATGGATTCAATCCGTTTTAAATTCATTAATCATCTCGTTTCCACGACTATTATCTTCGTGCGCACCACTTAATTATCTCGTTCCACGACTAAGTAACTCTTGGCCACGACACAATATCTCGTGCACACGACTTTGAAACTCATGGCCAAGACATAGTAATCTCGTGTGCACAAGATAAATAAAAACTCACGAATAACACCTCTGTGCCACCGTTAAAAAGCGTCAGCCTTGCAACATTTAATGTCAGTGCGACATATTTAACATGATGACAACATGCTTTCCACGCTATTAGGAAAAACTTTACCTTTGATTACAAATGTATCGAACTAAAGAACTTACATTATACCTCGTTTAACTTTAAATTTATTTATATTTTTTAGCTTTCGTATTACATCAAAATATGAATTTTGTAGGAGTTGAAGGAGATGCCGACTGTTATTATAAACCGGTGCTAAGAGGGTGTGAAGGATGTTGCACTTTTTCATTAGCCATTATGTTCAGACTCAGACAAACCGTCTCTGCAATTTCATGTATTTTTGTTGTTTTTAATGCTTCCGAGGATCGTTTTTTACTATATATTCAAAAGTCAAGACTAAATAAATAAAATAAAACAGAAAAAAAAAAACCTAATGGTGAACTGTCGACAGTACGATTTGTGAAAACGCGATACATTATCATTTAGTCACCATTTTCGTGTCGTTATTTTTACGCTTTTTCTTCGTTTTTTTTCGTTGTTTAAGAAATGTCTGATCCGCGATGGCCCAACCAGACACGTAGTGAAACTTGTATTATCTCTCATGAAAATGTTGTTCAGCTAGCGTATTGTGTGTTTGTTCCTGATTCACGTACGGAAAGACCTTTTGCTAGGAACCAAGACCTGAAAAGGCAAGCAATGTCCTTTACAAATTGACATTGTCTTGTCTGAAGTGACAAATAAGTCACAGTGGTCATGTTTTTTTATGTATGAAAATCAAGATTCATATTAATTTCTGTAAATTTATTAAATAATATATTATAGATTCTGATGGCAGTGATGATTTCTAGTTTACTACCAGGTAAGCGTCCGACATTTCCAGCTAAATAATTTATATTTCACTCTCAGATACAAGTTAAGATAGGCTATTAAAGTAAACTTACATCACATACACAGAGCACAACAAATATGTCAAACTGTAATAAAAATGCGTTAGACTACATCATCACTAAGTAGAAAAATATCCCCGCTTTTCTTGGCTAATTCTAACATTTTTTCATTCATTATTGATTGTGAATAGTTGAAAATAGATGTTTTTTAAAAATGCATTTCGGTAAGGCGAAAATAAGGCTTGAAATTATTAAGCGTTTTTGTCCGGTCTTTACCGGAATATGGTACTTAGTGTGGTGGTCCAACACTTCTTAGCCTCTCTCCATGATTAATAAGGTTTTTTAAAATCACCAAGCATGTTTCTTGGTGCAGGTAAGAAACACAAACGTGCGTTTTTATTTTATTAAGCTAGATACAGAGCTAAATACATTAGAGCAGGAGTACGTATATTTACTAAGCATTGCGCAGTTAACATTATAACTAAAAGCATCATGGGAAAAGGTTCTGTACTTAGTATGTAAAACAAATTTCTTTTTCAAATTTAAAACATCACAAGTTATTTTGCCCCAGTAGGGTGTTTCTTAATTTTTTTTCAAAGACTAAAAAAATTTTCAGTTCCCAAACCCAAAAAAGTAAGGGAAAAAAAACCTTGCCAAAAAATTACGCTTGGGGAAAAAAGAAAAAAAAAGAAAAGAGTAAGTTTTATGTAAACAATGAAATTTTAATTTTAAGGAAAAACCCGATCTTCCCAATTTTAAAAGGGTATTCCGGGCGAAACAATAGGAAAGTTCATGTTAATTTCAATTGTTTTAGTTGATTTAGATGGAAAAAACCCCGTGATTATTACACGTTTTATATATGCATTAAAAACAGTCCTAATGTTTCGAAGGGTTTCAATGATTTAAAAAAATTTTGGCCATAAAGGGCAAAGAAATAAGTTTTTAAAACCCAATTTAATTTAAAAGTATAGCAAATGTCACCTCTACGAAATAGCGCAAATGTGACTTTCAAAAATACCAAATGACCGAGCTATAGCAAATTATTGCAACTTGTTAAGAAATGATTACGTTCTTTAACTTATATTTGTACAGTTCTTTATAATTTCTTGATAGTTATATAAATAAAGTGAATCAAGAAGGTTTGCCTGGTATCACTACGCTCCATACGTTTCGTTACTGACCGCCGTTGATGAACACTTTAATTTGTTTGTTTTTTTTTACTTATTGATAGTCATGTCTGTATGACTGTAATAATCCGAAATAGAATTAAATTGTAACTCAATTGCCGTTTCAAACACAATTTACAGCGTCATCTGCGAAAACGAATGCATACAATATCATGAATTTCATTTGTCATGTAAATATTTTGTTTGTTCGCACAAAGCGATCGAATAATTCTTAAATATATTTATTAAATTTCATCCTTCTAGAAAAATTCTCTTTGTTCTTGTGTTCAATGTTACACTGAAACAGGTATACCTCTGAGTGAAACGGACTTAGTATGTAAGAAATATTGTTGAACAGCCTTCTTATGTTGTTCTATTCTTTTATCATGTCAAAAAAAAGCATTTTTTATTCATACACGTCAAGATATGGTTCCTTGTTATCTCTGTTAGTACATAATAATCATCTCCTCAAACAAAAACATCATTTTTTTAAGTTACATCAAAATAAAAACAAAAGGAAAACTTATAATAACACAAATAGGAACTTACAAACAAAACATCACTTTCATAAATAATGTGTTATATTTTGTTTCAAGGGCAAAAAATTCCATGTAAATATGAAATACTGTTATATCCAACTTGCCGACAGAAGCTATACATACCGTTATATCCAGTTTGCCGACAGAAGCTATACATACTGTTATATCCAGTTTGCCGACAGAAAGCTATACATACTGTTTTATCCAACTGGCCGACAGAAGCTATACATATTGTTATATCCAACTTGCCACCAGAAGCTATACATACTGTTATATCCAACTTGTCGACAGAAGCTATACACACTGTTATATCCAACTTGCCACCAGAAGTAATACATACTGATATATACAACTTGCCAACAGAAGCTATACATACTGTTATATCCAATTTGCCGACAAAAGCTATACATTCTGTTATATCCAACTTGCCAACAGAAGGTATACATACTGATATATCCAACTTGCCAACAGAAGCTATACATACTGTTATATCCAACTTGCCGACAAAAGCTATACATACTGTTATATCCAACTTGCCAACAGAAGGTATACATACTTTTATATCCAATTTGCCGACAGAAAATACACATACTGTTATATCCAACTTGCCAACAGAAGCTAAACATACTGTTATATCCAGCTTGCCAACAGAAGCTATACATACTGTTATATTCAACTTGCCAACAGAAGCTATACATTCTGCTTTATCCAACTTGCCTACAAAAGTTTTATATACTGCTTGATCCAACTTGCCAACAGAAGCTATACATACTTTTATATCCAACTTGCCAACAGAAGCTATACATACTGCTTTATTCAACTTGCCAACAGCATTTTATACGTACTGTTTTACCCAACTTGCCCCCAGAAGTTAAAATTTACATACTGCTTACCCAACTTCCAAAAAAAGCTATAATACTGTTTACCCTACTTCCCCACAAAAGCTTTACTTTTGGTTAAAATCCAATTTGAAACAAAAGCTAAATATTTGCTAACCCAATGGCAACAGCTTTTATACTTTCTGTTTTCCCAGAAGTTAGACACACTCCCTTTACCCTTTTTGAACCCAAAAGCTTTTACTATTGTTTTACAAAACTCCAACAGACGTTTATACATATCCCTTTACCCAAAACTAGCCAACAGAAATACTTTACTTTTTTTTACCCAACTTGAAACAATAAATTTAAATATGCTTTATCCAATTTTCCCAAACTGAAGCTATACATTTTCCCCTTGACAAACTTCCCAACAGAACTATACATATGTTAAACCCAAAATTGCAACAATAAGTTATACATACTGCTTTATCCAACTTGCCAACAGAAGCTATACGTACTGTTTTATCCAAATTGCAACAAGAAGTTATACATACTGTTATATCCAACTTGCCAACAGAAGCTATACATACTGCTTGATCCAACTTGCCAACAGAAGCTATACATACTGCTTGATCCAACTTGCCAACAGGAGCTATATATACTGCTTGATCCAACTTGCAAACAGCAATACGTACCGTTATATCCATCTTGCTAATAGAGGCTATACATACTGCTTTATCCAACTTGGCAACAGAAGCTATTCGTACTGTTACACCCAACTTGCCAACAGAAGCTATACATACTGCTTTATCCAACTTGCCAACAGAAGCTATACGTACTGTTATATCTAACTTGACAACTGAAGCTTTACTTACTGCTTACATGCATATGACCTTGTCAATAAATGTTTAACAGACAAAAGCAATTTGAAATCCTTATTTTTCAACCCCTTAAAAAATTGCTAAGACCCAAAAAAATTTTTGAATTTTTTTTAAATTTCAAAGGGGAAATAGCTTTAAAAAAAAGAAGATGCTAGATTATGAAAAATTGTCATCTATGGAGTAATGACAAAAAACAATTAAAAACCTTAAGTTAAGAAGTACCATTTTTTAAAAACCCAAAAAAAATTTAAAAAAAAAACTCTTACAATTAAATTTTCTAATTTCCCAAAAATAAAATGAGAAAATTTGGGGGAATTACGGGAAAGCTTAGTTGTAAAAAAAAGTTATATTAAAAAAAAAATTTTGTTAATAAAAAACTCCAAAATTTGGGGGGGGGGGTTTTTCCCCTAAAAAGGGGTCACCAAAAATTTATGAACCTTGTCAAAATTCCCAATCCCAAGGGGAAAGGGGTAAAATATGTTTTTGAAGTACATACCTTAAATAATGAAAAATTTTTATTTTTTAAAAGAAAATTGTATTTAAAGGGGAAAAAATATGAAAATTTTACCCCCAAGATTATTCCCCTTTCATAAAAATTTGGGGTTATGAAAAGAAAATAAATTTAAAATTTTTGAAGAAAGAAACCTTTTAAATAAACTGTTTAAAGAATTATAGAAAAAAAAATTACATTTTCAATTCATGAGGAGACAATCTTGAAAAGTTTTTTGCTAGATTAAAAAATTTGTTACATAAAATGTTGTTTTGAAAAGGGAACATATATTTGAATTTGGGACTAAATAATTAAAAAAGAAGTCACATTTAAAAAAAATACTTTTAAGGGAAATTCTATTTAAAGGGGGATAAAACGGAAAATATTGTCATAGGAGTTATTAAAATTTTCATTTTAAAAATTGGTTTATTTCTTTAAAAAAATTATTTGAAAATGGGGTTGATCCCTTTAAAAAATAAAAAAGTAACAGTAAAAAAAAAATATTTTTTTAAATTAAAAATTTTAAGTTAAGGGGAGATAGAAACTGGGAAAAATTGGCCAAAAGATTTATTAACTTTGTCAAAATTTAAAATGGTGTTATAAAATTGATTTCCTTTAAAAAATGACTGTTTAGAAGTGAAAAAAATTTTACTCACTAAAAAATTTAATTTAAAACTAAACTACCCCCGTGTTTGGGGGAGAAAAAAAAGCTTCCATTTACTTCGTATAGTCGAAATTAAATCAAAAGGACTGTTTGTCGGATGACATATCCCTACCCTTTTTATTTGTAGAAAAAGCAGACTGAAAACTTGGGTTCGATTTTAATAAAAAAAACCCCCAGAATTTGAAAAAATTTCCCTCCAATGTATTTAAAATTTGGGCGAATTTTTGCACCCTCCCCCGGACAAAAGGCACGGACAAGTGACTTTACCCCTATTTTTCATCTTGGGGAAAAATTTTATTTACAGGTTTCTTTGAAAAAGGGCCCCGTAAAGGCTTTTTATTTGGTTAGAGGGCATTTTTCTACAGGGGTACATTCATGCTAAGGGCAAATTTTTTACGTTAGGTGATCATAAAATTAGCCCCCCCGGGCTAATATCATGCCCGGGGGTCATTTTTTTTTAATTTTAAAATTTGACTGGGGGCCCTTTTTTTTTTTGGGGCAGTTTTTAAGTTATACCCCGGGCTACTTTCCCCGCTCATTCTGTCCCAAAACACCAAAAAATTTTAAAGGGGAAGTCGTTCCCAAAATTTTAAAGTCAAAAATGAAATTATTTAAACAAAAACTCTTTTTTTTAAAATACAGAATTTATTTCATCCTGTGATATGGAAATTATCATATTTTACTCGTGGCTACCGCAAATCATGAAAAAACCAATTTCATATCACAAGATGAAAATAAATTCTTTATAAATAGAATAAAAATGAATATCCTATATATATATATATATATATATATATATATATATATATATATATATATATATATATATATATATATATATATGCGCAATATATATATATATTCAACCGTATCATAAATATATAAATGCGTATATATATATATCAATTAGTACATTTATATATACAAAATATATAGACAAAACTAATGTGACAAGACAGGCCGATTATATTTATAAAAAGGAAACATTAATAATTGTTCGAACATTTCTTTGTTTGCTTTTAGAAAAAGTAAAAAGTCGATCGTTGCCCCCGCTCGGCGGTAGCTCTTGTTGAAATAAAAGCCATTAAAAATCAGAAGACATTTTTTCTTTAAATTTAAAAGTCTTGTCGTGTGCAGGTTGATAATTATGTCATTTTTTATAAAACTATCAAAGATATTCACTTGAACAAGGCTTAATGTATGAAGGACATTTTTCTTCTCATGCTAATTATATACACATTTTGTTCAATTTGATAATGCTAAGGGGGCAAAATTTGATTTATTTATACTAACACATTATGATAAATAATTGTTACACTGCTGTACTTGAGAGTCACAAAGTAAGTATTGCTGAACATTTCTTTTTTCCAGAAATAATGAAGGAGTAATATTGAGTCAGAATGTCAGTCAGAGTGCCAACCGTTCAAGTCTGGAAGATAGTCAGCTGGGAGAAAATAACAGTTATCCTGAAAGCAAAACGATGTAAATGTCATGCATGGAAAGTTTGACTAACTTGTGAATAAAAGCTAGTTTCTTTAGATGCCATCACAGTCAAACTTTTCAGTGTATTTTTTTCAAATCTATAAGCTTTTGTGGATCTTAAGTTCTACTTTGTTGACATTCAAAATAGTGTGTGATTTTTTTTTCTAAATTTTGTTATAAATTCATCATGTAAATGTAACAATCTGATTGATCCTGAGGATGGGAATGTAACCAGGGACTTTGCTATGAACTGTCGGTAGCTGCGGTTTCCTAGGCAAAGCGTATATCAAATGGACGTAATTTGAATCACAAATGAGATGGACATATTTATGTTGTATTTTTTCGATATGAAAGTTTGGTACAATTTTTTATTTACTATGAATTTTTTGTGGATTAGATGATTTAGAATCGTGATAAGTATGCGGTCGGTGATAACTGTTATAGTTTCATAGAAATGAGCTTAAAGCACCCATTTTTTGTTATATTGTGATATTAATGACAGAAGAAGCGCTTTGATTACTATTATTTTGAAAAATGACGCGATTAGAAAAATGTTAAATGTTTCCTAACTCTGATATGCTATCCATTTATTTCATTCAAAGATTTAATATAGAAATGTTGGAATAATTATAAACATTATCTTGTTTAAAAGAATGTATCCAGATTTTGTCAGACAGGAATATTATGACAATCATTTATTTACATTTTATTTTCAATTTTTGATTGCATTTCATGTTTTCTTTGTCTACGCATAGGCAGGTCTATTTTTTCACGTGTTTTTCATGACCGGGTCTGTCTGACTAGAACAGACCTGTGCACGTGCAAAAGATAGACCTCATAACGGACTTTCTTTTGTTAAAACAGGTCTATCAGAAAAATATAGACCTGTCACAAACAATAGAGGAGGTGTGTAAATAATAGTATTGACTACGTGTAATCTGTAATGAATCAAAACGGCGCTTCTCCGGTTTTAAACTTGGGACAATATCCCGGACTTGGATTTACAAATATTGGGACTCCGATCCAGGGTACATCACCCCCTATTTGGGCTCACTCACTTATAGAAAGCGTGAAAGTGATAAATGAAGATGTTAAAATGATAAAAAATGCGTTACCCAAATTAGACGAAATTGAGAAATCAGTGAAAACGATACAATTACAAATGAGTAATCTAGAAATAAAAGTTAAAAATCTGGAAACGAAAAGCACAGAGGCCCTTATATTCTATGGCCTGAACGAACCCGAACCCCCTAAGCCAAATGATACAAGAGAGCCGGAAGATTGCGATAAGCTTGTCAAGGACCTTATCAGGGAAACCCTTGATTTGGAAGTAAATGATATGGTCTTTGATAGAGCACACAGACTAGGAGGAATACGATCCAAACGACCACGACCAATCGTTGTGAAATTCAAGGACTACGTAGATCGTGAAAGGTCAGGCAAAAATCGTATGAGCATGATATTAAAATCAATCTTAAAGCGCAGCAGCAAGGCATCGGTATCCAGACCCCCAACCTTACAGGGAAGCTAGGAAAGCATTCACAGACTTTATTGCTAGCGAATATATAGACGAAGGAACAGCAAGAATATCTGGAACAAAATTGTATATCAACAATAAAATCAGTAAGAAGTATGTCAACGGGAAAATAGTGAATTATAATACATACTAGGAAAGCCGTGAGAAGGATATCAATGATATTAAAATACTTTCATGGAATATTCATGGATTAGCAAGGAAGATAAGTGATATCGATTTTATTAATATTATTAGCGATTATGACTTGAAATTTCTTTCTGAAACGTGGTTATCGAAAACTGCCCTTTTAAATTTGGATATAACTGGATATCAATGTGTTCATCTATATGGAAATAAAACCCGGTATGTTCGGAAAGGCAGGTTCAGCGGTGGTATATCAATCTACTATAGACAATCCCTAAATAAGTATATAAAAATTATAGAAACTCATCAAAATGGAATAGTATGGATAGAACTTTTACAAAATTTATTTGATTTCAGTGATAATGTGTATTTATGTTGTACTTATACGCCGCCTTCAAATTCAAGAGTTATAGACACTAATAATTTTGATTTTTTCGAAGAGATCGAGTCTGGCTTAGAACGATATAAATGTAAGGGTAAATGTTTCATTTTTGGCGATTTAAACTGTCGTACATCTAACATGTCAGATTTTTTAGAATTTGATGAATATATTGATCATAACCTATATCTGTCAAATAATGTAAACATACCAAACCGGGATAAAACCGTGGATAATATGGGTAAACGCTTGATTGATTTTTGCCTGTCTACCTCATATATTATGTAATAGTTACCGTACGAGGAATAGGTCTGCATAGTATTTACAGACCCGGGTGGCGATTTGAAGACCGAGAGAGCGTAGCGATCGAGGTTTTTAAAAGTCCACCGGGTCTTTAAATACTATGCAGACCTATTCCTAGTGCGGTAACTATATATCTTACCTACATTCTCTTTTGTTTTTCTATCCATACATCAGTTTTTAGCTCAGTATTTATTAATATTACTCACAAGAAACACATTACTCATGTACTTTATCATGTTCAAAGCCAAGCAAAGATACCATCCGCTACGCTCTTGTAATTCATTCGTTCACAAATCAGGTGTTATTTGAATATTCTCGTGATTTTCGTGGGGTTTCATTATGTAATAAGGTCAGGTAATGTACTTGTTGAGTTGAGTCACAGAAAATGAAAACAGAACTTGTCGAGTAGGTAAGATCATTATTTTGATATATGAATACATAACATATTAATAATATAAACAAATACTGAGGAAGATAAAAATGTTTTCTAATCATAAAAAACGGAACACTTTATCTTTATATATTATAAATTTCATGGTAAATAGATGATCAGGCTATTTCTTATATAATTAAAATATACGATTTTTTCAAAGGAAAGTAAAAGACAGGGTTCCATGAATAAATACTAGTAATACATGTAGTTACACCGCCATGTAAGTTGGGTTTTGTTGCTGTTGTTTTTTATGATGGCTGATTTTAAATGTTCTTAGAATTTAATCCATGTTTGGAAGAATTTTCTTTCCGTGTATTCTTAATTAGCATCATCCGTTATAAGACTGCATGTAAGCACGCGGTCTAGAATAAAAGCGCAAGTTGTATTCTTGGTACTGGTATACAAAATCCAAATTGTAATGTAAAAATAACTGGGAAAAAATGAGAAAAACGGTCTTATACTTAAGATGAACTATACTCTCACTGAAAGTAATATTTTGGGAAAGAAAGATGCAGAAGTTGAAATTGATTCGATATGCACTAATAATATACTCGTCGTATACATGTATATCCCATAATGCAGAATTGTTAAAATAATGCAGGATTGTGCAAATTCAGACATAGTTGTGGAAATAAATACCGAAAACTAGTATATTTCGGCAAATGTGTTAGGTATACCGAAAAGCAAAATAAAGGCTTAATGTGCGTTGTTATACTCATTAATATCGGCGAAACACAAAACTTCAACGCCAACGTTTTTCTCACAAATAACCTGGAATATAAGTTATGAGGGCCTTTACAGTCGTATGCGCTAATTTATTTCGATTAATCTTTAAAATATATATCGACCCTTTTTCCTATTCAAAGTGGTCATTATCCCCCCCCCTCCCCAACAATTCAGCGTTCTTTTACAGTGAATATTGTGTACTGTAATGCACGAGTTTCTCGACTTCACATATTTTCTATTGTATAGAGAACAATAGAACAATAACCGGTCGGTATTTATTTGCAGACCTGTTAACCGGTCGGTAAGTGATTTACTAGACCGCTTTTAACAAAGGAGCCGGTAGGTAATGGTAATTCTCGATAACACAATGATCTAGGTATAGGAGAGTATACTTATCATTCGATTAACGGATCGTCAACGCTTGACTATTTATTGTTGCATATTGATGATTTTGAACTTGTTTCACATTTTTGTATTACCCCACCTAACGAGTTTTCCGATCATAGCGGACTCTGTTTTAGTCTACCATGTAAAAATCACGCTTCACCGCCGATTGAAATACACAAAGAAACATTTTTGAAATTTGACAATACAAAAATTTCACAATTTATAGAATGCTTAAACTCAAAAAGAGTAGATATATTAGATCTTACTAATGAAATTAACCAAAACGAAAATATTGATACTATATCACAATCTTTTATTAAGATTTTAAGCGATTGTTCAATTGATATTTTCGGACAAACACGAAAAACACGAACTGTATCTATAAATAAAGTATTAAAGAAAAAAACATGGTTCAATGCTGACTGTTACACTGCTAGAGCTGAATTCAAACAAGAGCTGTCAGAAGGACAGCGCGCTCGACTTTTTTAGTGCTTGCCTATAAAACAAAACTTTGACAGTTAAGGGCACACAAGACTTTAACTAGGAATTTCTAAGTACAAATCAAGAAACATTTTCACAGAGTTATCTTCTCTTGCTTACAGATAGGTCTCATGATGGCACATAAGAACTCCAACTTCCAAAGTAATATCTCAAATGGTTAAGTCAACAAGTGGACAAGAATGAAAATTTTAACTGAGTTTCTAAGTCAAAAAGGGCCATAATTCAAATAAAATCCTTAACAGAATTACCTTCTCCTGCCCATGTTTTGGGACCATGATGGTAAACAAGTATTCCAACTTTCAATTTAATATCTCAACCAGTTCAGTCAAAAAGTTGACTGGTACAAAAAAGTTAACCAAGATTCTAAGTCGATAAAAGGCCTTAATTTTTAAAACAAATCCCTGACAGAGTTACCTTCTCTTGCGTACAGATGGGGGTAATGATGTGAAATAGCATTAAAAGTTTCAAAGCAATATCTCAAAGGGTTAAGGCAATAAGTGGATTTTACCCATATTCAATGTATTTTCTAAGTCAAAAAGGGGCATAATTCTGTCAAAAACCTTGACAGAGTTATGTCCTCTTGTCTGTTGATGAAGGTCAAGATGGTAAACAAGTATGGTCAGTTTCAAAGCAATACCTCCAATGGTTTTGAAATAAAGTGAGGTGGTACAAAAAACTTAACCAAGCTCAATACACTTTCTAAGTCAAAAAAGGGCCATAATTCTGTCAAAAACCTTGACAGAGTTATGTACTGTTATATATCATATATCAAGTCGTCTTATATGAAACTGAAGTGTTTGAACAATTATCACCATTAAATTATCAAATATGAATAAGATTGTACTATAAAATCAAAAATAACTCTAACAATTTCGTCTTACCCAAACTATTGACTCGCGGAAACTAGTGACAATAATTACGTTGACGGCAATATCTGAATCCAGCTAGAGGTACGAGCTGGTTTAACTCATTCAAGTTATACTGTCGAAGAAGTTATACGTTATTTATAACCTCTAAACAACAGTTTCTCACACATAATTGGAATTCCTTGACGAAACATGTTTTGTTTACTTTTATGAAGAAGTCTCCAGCGGAAATGAGTTCCGTTCAAAAACCAAACGATAAATTATAAACGGAAAGTTTTTAACTACAGAAAAGTACCAATAAACAACATTTATCTGCTGTATTT